>NW_007770174.1:1323-4129 GCF_000696425.1 Galeopterus variegatus | reverse complement strand
CTTGGTGAAATAAAGTACAGGAGGAGCCATCTCCTGTGCCTGATGCATGTCTTTGGCTGGTATATTAGGCTGCAATCATTTGATAGAAGATTATTATGGTGTTTATTATCCACCTTTTTTCTTATTGATAGCAAATTGGTGGGTGCCCATTTATGAAAAATTATTTTTCCAAGAATATTTTTTACCCTATAGACAGCTGTAGGATTCTAGGACTATTTTTAAAAGCATCTTTTCAGTTAACATTTATCATAGAATACAAAAGGACTAAGCTTCAGAATTTTTCTTTGGATTCTTCATCATTCATGCTAAGTGATTGGGTATGTTTTTTGTATGCAAATTAAATTCTGAAACAACTTAGTCAAATTAAACTCTGAAACAACTTAGAACATATGTGGTGCTTCGGTGGAGAAAGGCCTCACCATGTTCTCTTCTTAGAGGCCCCAAATGTGTCTTCTCCCAGGTCAATGCAGTTAGCTGTGAATATTCATTTCACAAATACTGAACCATGACCAAGTTCCAGGCACCCTGCTTGGTGCTTGGCATAAAGAGGTGAATGAAACGGACCCAGCCCTTGATGACCTGGAGCTTTTTGTCTGGTATGGACAAAGGGATAGACCTGGGAGCTGCCACAATGTGAGATAAGAGATAGAAAGGGTCTGGGCCCTGCCCAAGAAGACCCTGTGTGGTGAAGGTCAGACACTGGTGTGGCCCTACTGGCTTGGGGCAGGAATGCAGGTCTCCCATGGTCCTGGCTCAGCATCAGGACTATGGAACACTGGAATGGCTTTTAATGCATCCTACAAATTTGGTCTGTGGACTTTGCTTTTGAGTACCTACTGTGTGCCCAGGCACTGTGTGTAGTACACTCGTGTATTTTTTCCTAAATCTTTGGTAACCTTCATCAAGGTAGGTACTGGTATGCCAGATTTACAAAAGAGGAAAATAAGTATCAAACCATAACTTGCCCACCAGTCCACACCAGCAAAGGGTGCAGCAGGACTCAGCCTCAGGTCTGTCTGATCAGAGCCCATGCTCTCTGCACCCTGCCTCACCTCCCCATTTCTGGCTCTGAGGCCAGGACCACTTGTAGAGTGGGGCAGCTTTTAATAGTTCTTCCACCTCAGTGCTAGAAATCAAATTCATAGTGTTTCCTGTTGCTTCCAGGTTTTGCTTTACTCCATAAACTCATCATTCTAATGGGAAATGAAATCAGAGTCAGAAGTGGGTTTGGGGTGTGCATATGTGAATGTACAAGTGTGCATAGCTCTTTAGTCTGCAGAAACAAAAGGCACAGTCTCCAAAGTAAGAAATCAAACATAGTGACCCTTACCACCACCAAATAAATGCCAATTGGAGAGAAGAAAGACAGGATTTGTACAAAGATAATGCTACAAATGACCCTAAGCAAATGACCCTAAATTCATGTCAGGAGAGGCAATCCAGCCACCTCACAGTGCCTAGCAGGAATGAAGTTCACTCAGTGACAACACCTTTGAACTATTGTCTCAGCTTACTGGCTTTTCCCAGGGATGAGGTGCTCCCAAGCTCGTTCTCACCAAAGTGGAGTTCAGAGATCTCCCACTTTAGTGACTGCCTAGAGACTTATGCTTCCTCCCTTGACCATGTGAATCAACTCATTCTTAGTCCCCAAAGTGAAATTAATAGCCAGGCCTCCTCCTCTGTAGTGGGTAGAAAGAGGTGGGGCATGAGGCCACTCTACCTAGTGTCCTGTCTGACACTTTGGTGGGCACTCTCCCATCCAGAAGAGAGAGCTCTCTTCCACTTGGTGCATCTCCACCAGCATCTGCAGGTCCCACCATGAGATCCTGGGATGCTTCTCTGTGAGGTCTTTTGATTGGTCCTATGTCCCCCGTGCACTGTAGAAGCCGAAGATTGCAAGTTGTGAGGTAGGAGTGGAATAAGAGATCTGTGGCCTCTCTCACTGGCCAGTTCTCATATATTGATAATTGTTATCCCTACTGTGTCCATTGGCAACCCCCCTAATGAGGTAGTTCTGGTACCCACCTTCAAGCCCCATAGCAACTTAATTATACCAGGTTATTTCAGACACAAGGATGTGTGTGATATAGCACTGACAGTCAAATCTGCAGGTCACCCACAACACCTTGAGAAAATCAATTCATCTTCCTCAGCAGTACAATGGAGGTAATAGTAGCCATTTCTCAGATTTGTTTTGAGGATTAAATAATCCATTGTAGCTAAAACACTTAGAAAGGTGCCTGGTACTCAGAAAATTAATAAATGGAAGAAATTGATACTACTTTTGCTGTGATGCTTGGCTTCCTGTTGGCATGCTGACCTTAATGGGGTGCTTTAAAACCATGGGCAGGATATGACCCCTCCACCAAACAGGCCCCATGGTGGCACACCAGTGCTCTGAACCAGATCTCTCCCCCAGGCCGCCAGGCAACACCACATTTTTCCCCACTCCATCCATATTACTGCAACTATGGACCAGAATCAAAATGTAGGTCATGTACTCATTCTTGCCCTGTATTTCCAAGAGTAATTTTTATCTATAAAAATCCATTTATTCTGTTTAATGCATTTCCCACCAAACCACATGATTACCTAGAAATGCTGTGGGTGTCAATAACCATCCGAGAAGGTGCTTTGGGTAAGCAAGGTGAAGCCTCAGAAAGGATGCATTTGTCGTTAAGGGGAAACAGAAAGGCAGTCACAAACGGATCAATAATTAAAATATAGTGTGATTATTACAACAATAAAAATCTGTATGAAGTGGCATGGAAGTAGAGAGGAGGGAGAAGCTGATTCTGCCTGGGAG
>NW_007770174.1:0-1222 GCF_000696425.1 Galeopterus variegatus | reverse complement strand
TTTTATTTATTTTAGCAAATACAAATGAATATGCGGGCAAGTACTTGTAGTCATATGATTAGTGGAATCAACACACTTCTCCATCAAAGCTGGAAGGCAGCCACGTCCAACTCCCCACCTGTATCTGTCACTATCCACCCCACCTTCACGACTTTGCCTCCATGAAGTTTTTCATGAGCCCCGGGGAGGAAGGAAATTCTCCCTCTTCTCAGCCCCAAAGCATGCAGGATCCCCGAATATCTGGTTCATGAACATGGTATCCCCAACCAACATGTCTTTGCAGCCGCCTGTATCAACTAACACAGTGCACCTAAGAAACATTCTTTGGATGACAGTGAGGCTCTGGCCCTGTGCCCGGTTATGTGCTATTTGCTTTTCATTAACTCTCTTATTTATTCCTCATACAACACTGCAAGGACTATCATCAACCTTGTCTCATACATCAGGAAACCAAGATTCGAGACTACTTGCCGAGAGAACAATCAGTCCTAAAACACACAGCTCGTGAATGACAAAGCTGGATTAAAACTCAGGTTGTCTAACTGTAAAGCTCATGACTTCATCGCTATACCATACCGAATAGATGACTCCATCTGTCGTCTCTGGAAACTTGGCAACCTTCTCACTTGGGCACTCGCCGTGTGCAAATTTAAAGCAGCATTATCAAAGGATTAAGATTAGATATGGTTCCTGATTTATAACAATATAAATTTAAATCAATATAAATTTGATTTTCTATTGTTCTAGAGTATGATGAGGGTAGCTGAAGCAGCAAGGGTAGCATATTAGGATTTCCTGGGGTGTAGTATGTGGCATTGAAAAAATTTTTCCAGGTTAAGGTTATAGGCCCCTGACCTCTGCCCTAGATGATGCTACTAATCTGAGGTCAGAGTCTTAGATATGGAAGGTGTAAAAGGCAGAATAGTGACCCCTAAAGATATCCACACCCTCATTTCCAGAACCTGTGAGAATGCTGCCTTATATGGCAAAAGAGAATTTGTAGAGTGATTAGGGTTAAGGACCTTAAGAAAGGGAGATTAGCCTAGATTATTCAGGTGTACTCAATATAATCACCAAGTCATTAAAAGTGGAGAGACTTTCCCAGCTGCAGTTAGAGAGATTCTAAAACAGGAGATGGAAGAGTGAGATGACTGTGTGGAGAGGATTCCATATCACTTTGCTGCTTCTGAGATGTAAGGGGCTATGTGCAAGGACCAGAGGG
>NW_007770173.1:4851-5954 GCF_000696425.1 Galeopterus variegatus | reverse complement strand
CCCTCCCCTGGGCCACCTGACATTACCTTTGGGGACCTCCTGCCAAACGGCCACAGCAGGCTAGGGAGAGGCCTGACCCAGCGCCGGAAGCATCGGACAAGCCTCTCACCACAGGGCTGCCTGGGGCTACGGCCCCGGGACCTCGGGATACAGCACAACATCTCACTCTGCCTGTGGCCAAGTGAGCTAGGGAAGGGACTGGGTATAGAATGTGGGTGCCAGGTTACCGAATTCTGAGTTCTATTGGCGTCTGTCATCAAGTTAGTGAGGTCACTTCCTGGTACCTCATTTCCTGGGCCCCTCCTCTGTGTACAAGACTGCAAACGACTCTCTGGGTACCTGACTGCTGACCCTCCTTCCCCATGAACTCTCTCTATTGCCCACACTTCCACCAACACTACCTGACCACACCCCTGTGCAAGGCCTGGGTGCAGCCAGCATCACAGCTCGGTGGAGATACATGTAGGTTCAGCCCCAGCTCCTGCTTCTTATCACTTATGTGGCCCTGGACAAGCCATTGTGACTCTCAGGACCTCCCCAGTCTCCCCTTCTGCACAGTGGTGATCATTCTAGCATCTTCTTCCTAGGGATGTCATCAGGCATGTGTGAGAAAACATCTCACCTATGGCCGGTGTCACATGCAGCTAATAAACAAGACTAGAGATAAAATCCATGACGGTGTGGAAGGTAACATGGAATATGACTAACGACAGGTCTGGTTCCTGTCATATAATCTTGAAAATGTCACTTTTGCTCTTGGCCTGTCTTCCCTGTCTGCCCCATGCGACAGTTGGAATTTCCTGCATTCACATACTGCTGTCCTCCATAAAACCTCACAATGGCTTCATGTGTATTTAGGTTTGGACTCAAGTGCCACATCTCTGTGTGGTGGGCGACTCCTCAGGGGCTCCTAGTGGTCCCCACCATCTGCTGCAGACATCCTCATGTAATCCCCTGCCCTGCAGTGTGGACTGGACTTAGTGACTCACTTCTAACCAAGAGTATCAAAAGTGAGAAGGTGTCACTTTCTAAATGTCATTGGAACACGCCTGTCACTAGAGTCTTGTGCTCTGTCTCCTCTGCTCTCTCTGTGAGTATCTACC
>NW_007770173.1:2567-2909 GCF_000696425.1 Galeopterus variegatus | reverse complement strand
TGGCATGCAATAAAAGAACTTGATGCTAAAAAATATAATGTGAAAAGTTCTGATACCAATGACAAAAAAAGAAATTATCCCAACAATAGGACCATGTAGAAGCTTTTCTTTTATGTTTAGGACTATCATTTAAAAATGTGGAATTTAAGGTAAATCTTCCTCTACTTTCCAAGCCTGGATCAAATGAGAATGTTCTGTTATTTTTCTGCTTCTAAAAATGCTTTTAACCCAATAGAAACCTTAGAAATCAACTCATCAGATCTTGTATTTCACAAATAAAGGGGCTGAGCCCTACCCGGCTCTGCTCAGAAGCAACTATTGATAACTGGATATTCAATAAAG
>NW_007770173.1:0-452 GCF_000696425.1 Galeopterus variegatus | reverse complement strand
TGCTGTCACTTTGGTTGCTGGAGAGTCTGAATGTGGAAGACCAAATTGCTATTGTTGCATGGGTACTGCTGGACATGCAGAGCATCTTTGGCGTGGAAATCACACAGGGCTACTTGATGCCATAAACTAGGTGAGTACCTTGTTTAGGAAAAATGTTTATCATATTTCAAAGGCCTTATTTGGAATAAGAACAAATTCAAGTTAAAAAATTATTTATGATTTATAGCGCAACATTTTCATTCCCAAACTTATGATCCTTGGATAAATAAATGTGGTCAAACATCATTTACAGCTTTTTTGGACAACACAGATTTCCTTAGGGAATTAGAGGTGAGGAGATACCATAGGGAGCTTAGGCACTGAGAACTTATAAACAGGCTAAGGAAATGGGGAAAAGCCCTGTGAGTCCACCCAAATAAAATCACTGGGCGAGAGGAGGAAACGTGGCATTT
>NW_007770172.1:1620-5959 GCF_000696425.1 Galeopterus variegatus | reverse complement strand
AATGAGGCAGGTGAGGTGGCAGTGGCTTCAGTCATCATTACCAATCCTGCATGTACTAAAGGCTACTAGGAACCCAAATACTGCAACAACTGAAGGTGACTTTACCCCCAAAGGACATCTGGCAAAGTCTGGAGATGTTTTTGGCTGGGGATGTCGGGGTGGTGCTAAACAGCTTACAACACAGGGCCACCCCCTACAACAACAAATTAACTAGACCAAAATGTCAACAGCGCTGAGGTTGAAAATGCCTGTTTGTTTTTTTTTTGTGACCGGTAAGGGGATGCAACCCTTGGCTTGGTGTCGCCCACACCGCGCTCAGCCAGTGAGCGCACCAGACATCCTTATATAGGATCTGAACCCGCGGCGGGAGCGCCGCTGCGCTCCCGAGTGCACCACGGGGCCAGCCCAGAAAATGCCTGTTCTAAAGCGATAGCATCCCTCTGTTCATTGAGTTCATACGAGAAGACACTTTGAACTTACAAACGAGGAACTATCTGGTAGGAAGTGATTATTTTTTCCATAGCTTTTTGGTTTAAGCTACAACCACTGTGGTATTGCTAAGCATTTCTTCAAATATTAGCTGGATGCCTACTAAGAATCAGGCACTGCCACATTTTCTTTAAATTGGAATATGAATATATTTATTAGGATGCTCACAAGAATGAGTGACATATTAGCACTCCCCTCATGTGATAAAGAATACATCTGACCCACACTGTGGCAGGAAACAGGGTTACGGGATCTCAGAGCTGGTGCCAAGTGTCCAATGAAGAAACTCCCCCCACATTGACCAAAGAGACGCTTCTTTGGATTCCATTGTCTCCGCTGTAGCTTCCAGCCAGGTCTCCATGATTTTCCCAGAAACTTTTACTCCAGCACCAGTTGACCCCTCTTTGCTTCTGCCACTCTCAAGGTGTAGGTAAACTGTCCCACGCCTAACTCACCCAGGCCACCTCTGGAATCCTGCAGCACATCTCTTTGTTGCTGCCCTGCCACCCTCAGGGGCACGGTTGGGGGTGGGTAGGAAGAACATAATATGTTAACAAAAGCAAACAGCAGGGGTAATTAGCAAATGACACTTGGACATAAGCCTAACAACCTCATAGAACACATGCTTCCTCCCCAAGTAGTACACAATCCCCTAGAGAACAAAGGAAACTCCTCAATCATTCTAACACGGATGGAAAGAATCCTTATGCCAGGCACTAGGGATATAGATGCACAGTGTTTACTCCCATCACACCCTGCACACAGTAGGAAGTTAGCAGATGAAAACTGGAACCAGATCTCTATGTGGGCTCAGTAGGTTTCTCCCGGCTCTTCCTGCCTTTGAATGGAGCCACCATCCTGCTGCTGTCTATTCTGGGCATTAGTTTGTTTTTCAAAAGGGAGAATAAAAGGATGGCAGAGAGAAGGTGGAAGGAGAGATGGGGGTGAAACAACCCTGTAAAACAAAACAAAACTACAAAAATCCAGAAACCAGATTTAGTGCTACAACATTTTATAACAATAAAAAGTAGCCAAAAATACCACATGCTAACACAGACAATATGATACACAACCTCAGGGGAAGGAGTCAGCAGGGAGAGCGTGCCAGAGGACACAGGCTTAGACTAAAAGCCTTTCAATGGACTGCTGAATGGACTGGATCTGCTGTTTCAGCTGGGAGCCTTCTTTGATGGTGACAGAACAGGCGATGACAGGCCTGGAGACCCCACAGGCCCGCCCCAGGGCTTGCTTGGAACGCACAAACACGTAGGGCACGTTCTTGTCTTCACACAGCAGAGGGAGGTGCAAAATGATCTCCAGGGGCTCAGCATCCGCAGCCATCACAATGAACTCAGAGATGCCCCTGTTGAGGGTTTTGGTGGCTGTGGAGACAAGGACATGAGGCAAATAGGTGATGTGGGGCTTGGGCAGGGCAGCTACAACAAAGCAATTTCCAGGGAAAAGATTAACAGTTGCAAGAATACTGGACAAAACACCCAGGCACAAGCAGTTCTCTGTTTCTGGGAGCGGCCTGAGACGTGATAAGGGATTCAAACATCTTCAATGTCTCTTCAGATATCTTCAGTGTCTCTTTCTCAAACCCTACATTAAACCCGTTACTTCTGTCTTCAAAACACATCCTGAAGGCTGGCTGGCTGGTTCAGTTGGTAGAGCATGGTGCTGACAATACCAAGGGTCAAGGGTTCAGATCCCCACACTGGCCAGCTGCCAAAAAAGAAACAAACAAAAACCCACATCCTGAATCTGACCACGTCTTTTCTCTCCTCTGCTACCACCCTTGTCCAAGTCACCATCATTTCTTGCCTGGTTTCCACACAAGCCCCCACCAGCACAAAGCAGTACAGTGTAGCACTTCTCAAGCTATCCATGACCAAGGATCAGGGTTTTCCTATCCCAATCTGCCATGATCAATACTTCTGGAAAGATCACAACCACACGCAACAGCACTGTTTCAAATCTTACTCCTGTCTCTAATCCGTGGATCATACTCTACATGGATTACACTCTACATTAGAGCACAGACTCTACAGCCACATGATCACAACCACACGCAACAGCACTGTTTCAAATCTTACTCCTGTCTCTAATCCGTGGATCACACTCTACATGGATTACACTCTACATTAGAGCACAGACTCTACAGCCACACTGCCTGAATCCAAATCCTGGCTCTCACTCTCATGAGGCACACGACCTTGGGCAAGGTATTTAACTTCCCGCATTTGTATCATCTATAGAATAACACAATACAGTAATTCTACCTAATAGGATTCTCAAAAGGATTAAGCAAGTTAAAAAGAATGCCCAGCACATGGTAAATGCAAAATATGTTAGTTTCTACTGATATTACTACAGTTTACTCTCCACAAAAAAGCCATGGAGTGATTTTTTTTCCTTTTTAGTTCTTTTTTTAAATTACGGAGTGATTCATTTTAAAAGCATTAAGTCAGATCATGTTAATCCTGCTGGTCAAAATCTTTCTAATAGTTTCCCATTGCACTCAGAGAAAAATATAAATTGCTAAAAATGGTCTCACGAGATCTCCTAGTTACTTCTCACCTGCCTCACTTGATTCCAGCCACACTGGCCTCCTTAGGATCCCTCAAGCACGCCTCTGCACTATGCCTAAAAATGTTTCCCCCAACACCCTTATGTATTCAGTTCTCTGCTCAAACTTTAGCCCCTCAGAAAAACCTTCCTGAATACCCCATCTAAAAAGATCCCACCACAGCCATTCCCATTCCCTTACCTTTATTTCCCTTTATAGCATTCTTTACCACCAGACATATTAAAAATGTCTTCCACTAGACATGTGCCTGGCACACAGTAGGCAATTAATAAACATGGGAAGACTAAATACTTAAAACTGATGGAAAGGCACAGGAAATTGTTGCCCTTCCCTCCCTAAACTCCTAGTGAGTACATCCTGCACTGAAGCAGATGAGACTGAGCACCTCCATTCACGGACCTGTCAGTCCTGGGCACTTTTGGGCCCAGCGCCACACAAGATCTATCAAGAGGAAATAAGATGGTACTGTCTCTGTGAGTCGTCATCTACTGGAGGAGCAAGAACTCAGGCCAAGCTGACCTGAGTACACCGATGAGAAGAGACCTCTCAGGAAGGCTGGTGGGCCTTCCCCACCACTGGTCATGGCTATACCTGGCCCTGCAGTTACTGCAGTGTGAACAGGGCTGAAAAGAGCACCATAACGACAGATACGTTGTTATGATGTGATATGACAGTTTTCTTTATCTTCTTTCAGCAACACATGTAAAGCAATTGTAATGGTTCTTCTAAATCTCAAACACAGTTGACAAAATCCCTGATGTTTCAATTAATATCTTCAAAGATAAAACAACTTTTCCACAGCAAAGTACTTGGCATCTATTAAAATGAGAGCATTCTAGGACTGGCCAGTTAGCTTAGTTGGTTAGAGCGCAGACTTATAACAGCAAGGTCAAGGGCTTGGATCCCCATATAAGCCAGCCTACAAAAGAACCCCTCAAAACAAGAGTATTCTATATCATCTCTGGGCAGAAGTATCACAGCATATATAATTACTCTACTAAAATATTGCCTTTTAAAACAAAACAAAAGGAGAATGTTTCTGGGAATCAAGTGAAATTAATTCATGATACCTATGTTATCATAAATGTGAAAAACCATTAATATCCCTTTCCTTCTGATTGCTCTTGGGAACTCACAAAGTTAATACAAAAAGTCCCTACAACTGCTTTTCAAATGGTTCGGCAAAAACAAACAAATACAGTACACATATAGAAAGAGAAAAAGAAGGGCCGGCCCGTGGCTCACTCGGGAGAGTGCGGT
>NW_007770172.1:0-733 GCF_000696425.1 Galeopterus variegatus | reverse complement strand
CAACCCTAATGCCTTTAGAACTTAATGCCAAAATGCTGCTCTTAAGTCCTCCCATTGGTACTCAGACTTCCTTCCAAATTGGAAATCTCGACCACAGGCCCCAGAGACAGACAGGTACCTTTTGTGTGTGTGTGTGTGTGGCTGACCAGTATGAGAATCCAAACTCTTGAGCTTGGCGTTATAACACCACACTCTAACCAATGGAGCTGGACCAGCCAGTCAGAGACAGGTACTTTTAACACTTCCCCAGCAGCACTCCATGTCTGTCTTACCCTCATTGGCTCCTTTCCGAAGCTGCTTGTAGTTACATGACTGCTGAACAAGATCCAACAGTTTCTTGGTGAGGTGTGCATCCGCGAGGGGATAGGCCTTTGGATTTACATCAGCCTCAGTCTGTGGGCAGAGGGTGGGGGGAGAACAAGAGCATCAATCAAACCGAACCAGAAGTTGTTCCAAACAAGTTACAATATTAATAATCAACAACTGAGGGACGTAGTGGCCACCTTCCCTGCTCCCCCTCACCCCCAAACACACATAGTTAATAACTAATAGTAGCCTGCCGATTTCTAGCTCACAAAAAACTAAAATATACTATTTGTGTTAAAAAAAAAAGTTAGGGCCGGCCCGGTGGCGCACTGCTACAGTGCACCGCTTGGGAAGCGCAGCGGCGCTCCCGCCGAGGGTTCGGATCCCACATACAGACCGGTTCCCGCTCACTGGCTGAGCGAGGTGC
>NW_007770171.1:4939-5959 GCF_000696425.1 Galeopterus variegatus | reverse complement strand
ATAATTTATTTTGTTGTGGTAAAATATACATAACATTAACCATTTTAACTGCTTTTTTTTTTCCAGTATGCATAAGTATCATTCTTTTATTTATTTATTGAATTTATTAAATTTATTTTTTTATTGTAACTTCTCAGTGTACATTGATTTTCGTGACCGTTTTACCCACTCATGAATTTGCCTATTCTTCATACCTCATGTTAAGTGGAATCTTATAGTATTTATCCTTTTGTGTATGAAATAATGTCTCTACAACAATGTTGTAACATGTATCGGAATTTCATTTTTTTTAAACAGACTTTATTCTTTAGAGCAGGTCTAGGTTCACAGCAAAACTGAGCAGAAGGTACAGAGTTCCCATGTACTCTCTGTCCCGATCCATGCATAGCCTTTTTCACTATTAACACTGTGCAGCAGAGTAGTACGTTTGTTACAGTCTGTGAACCTATACTGATACGTCATTATCACCAAAGTGATAAATTACATTAGGGTTACTCTTGGTGTTACACGTTCTGTGAGTTTTGACAAGTGTATCCATCATTATACGATCATACAGAATAGTTTCAGTGTTGTAAAAATCCCCTGGGCTATGCCTAGCTTTTTCATCCCTCCATCTCCTAACTCCTGGTAACGACTGATCTTTTTACTATCTCCATAGTTTTGCCTTTAACAGAATGTCATATAGTTGGAATCATACAGTATGTAGCCTTTTCAGATTGGTTTCTTTCACTTAGTAATATTCATTTAAGGTTCTTCCATGTCACTTGATGGCTTGATTATTTCTTTTTAGTGCTGAATAGTATTCCATTGTATACGTATGTATACCACATTTTGTTTATCCATTTGTCTACCAGTGGACATTTGGGTTGTTTCCACCTATTGACTATTGTGAGTAATGCTGCTATGAACATTGGTTTCCAAATATGTGTTCAAGTTTTTGCTTTTAATTTTTTTGTGTATATCAAAGGATGTAATTTTGGCATCACTGAAAATACCGACATCTAAAAAATTCAGGGTAGT
>NW_007770171.1:2597-4719 GCF_000696425.1 Galeopterus variegatus | reverse complement strand
TATCAAAGGATGTAATTTTGGCATCACTGAAAATACCGACATCTAAAAAATTCAGGGTAGTTGAGTTGTCTTTAAGAACACTGCCTTTTTGGGCTCATAATTTATTGATTTAGATGATTATTCTAAGTTAATGCCGGTAAGTACAACTAGCATGAAAAGGTTTGTGAATAGATACAGCTAAGTCTTGCCTTTGGCCTACAGATCAGTTTGTGAAAACAGTTAATTCACTGCTGACTAGAGAAGTCCATTAATTGGAAAGATGTTTTTGTATGCTGGGGAAATTTTAGTTTGTTTTTTCAGAGGGATAGAGAGATTTGATTAATTTAGCAAGTTGAGGTTGATTGAGTGGTGGTTGGGTTGTGAATTTATTGCAAAGTATGTTAGAAAGGCCAGATTTCCATTCATGGTAGTGATAGTTTCTTTTAAAAATATTTGTTTTTAAAATGTGAGCTGTATTAAATAATGAGTAAATAGAAGTTCAGACAGTATGCGAATGATTACGTTTTGGCAAATGTACTAACAGATTTCTTTTGGGGGACCAGAGAACAGAATAAGCTGCCGAGAGAGATAGCACAGTAGGGATTGAGTATTTCAGGAAGCAAAAATCAAAAAGGAAATTGATTTGCAGTTTGATCCACAGGAAAAAATCAGGACTTCCTGTCATTAAATTGAAGAGAAATATCTGTAAAGGCTAAAATGAAAGATCATCTAGAATAGCATTAAAAGGTTACGTGGCAAAAAGAGGTTTGTTGGATGTATTGTATATAGAAAGTTTTCATAACTAGTTTAAATAAGGACTCCTTTGAAGATCTAGAATTGTTAAATCCATAAGGATTGTTATTACTTAGGGAGAACCTTATGATAAAGGAACAGAATAAATTAAGCTGGAGGTGGGAGGAAAACTCCCGGAGATTTTGTGTAAGCAGAAGACTTTTTTTTTTTTTTTAATGTGTATTGTTGGTATTGTGAGACAGTTGATTACATTTAGCTAGCTTACTCTTATGACATTTATCTAAGGCAGTAGTTCTCAAAGTGTGGTCCTTGACCCCTGTGGACCGTAAGGTAAGAACTACTTTCATAATTATATTAAGACATTATTTGCCTTTTTGTTTTGTTTTGTTTTGACATTTGACAGTGCAAAAGCAATGGTGGGTAAAACTTGGTATGATAGCATGAATTAAGCAGCAGCACCAAACTGTACTAGTAGACACATTCTTCACTGCCATATACTCACAGTGTAAGAAAACAAGCCAGCTTCACTTAAAAATGTCCTTAATGAAGCAGTGAAAATTCTGATTTTATTAAGTTATGACCCTTGAAAACATGCATTTTTAATATTCTGTTTGATGGATGAATGGGAAGTGTATGTAAAGCATTACTGCTGTATATCAAAGAACGACAGTTATCTCAAGAAAATAGCTTTGTGTGATTGTTCTACTTGTAAGTATTTTTTTGGAGTGGACTCAATTTTTTTTTTTTTCCTTTTTGTCTGTTTGACTGACCAGCAACGGGATCGCAACCCTCGGTGTTGCGCCCGCACCGCACTCAGCCAGTGAGCGGGAACCGGTCTCCACATGGGATCCGAACCCTTGGCGGGAGTGCTGCCGCGCTCCCAAGCGGCGCACTCTCCAGTGTGCCACCAGGCCGGCCCAGAATGGACTCAATTTTAACCTCAAAATGACTGAGACAAACTCAGACTTGGGTATTTTGGCAGACATTTTTTCACAAAAATGAACAAAGTGGACCTCTCAATTCCAGGAAAACAACTGATATTTGTTGCCAATGATAAAATTTGAGCTTTCAAGCAAAAACTGATATTTTGGAGAACTTTTCTCTACCACTATGAATTGTATCCTTACTTTTTCTCCCTTTTTCCTCTTCATTTTTTTTTTTTCATGTATCTCTGTCCATCTGGGATCATTAAGAATCTTCTGGAGCTTTTTTTTTTTTTTTTTGCATAAAAATATTTTCTTTTGTATTTCTAGAGAATGTTTTACTGTAGAGTATAATGTTCTTGGTTCGGCAGTTATTTTTTTTGAGCACACTTAAAATAACATTTTACTGTCTCCTGGTTTTCATTGCTGTTTAAGAAGTCAGTGACGAGCCTAACTGTTGATGATTT
>NW_007770171.1:0-2122 GCF_000696425.1 Galeopterus variegatus | reverse complement strand
AAATCCATAAGGATTGTTATTACTTAGGGAGAACCTTATGATAAAGGAACAGAATAAATTAGGCTGGAGGTGGGAGGAAAACTCCCGGAGATTTTGTGTAAGCAGAAGACTTTTTTTTTTTTTAATGTGTATTGTTGGTATTGTGAGACAGTTGATTACATTTAGCTAGCTTACTCTTATGACATTTATCTAAGGCAGTAGTTCTCAAAGTGTGGTCCTTGACCCCTGTGGACC
The DNA here is from genome assembly GCF_000696425.1 of Galeopterus variegatus. Taxonomy (NCBI): domain Eukaryota; kingdom Metazoa; phylum Chordata; class Mammalia; order Dermoptera; family Cynocephalidae; genus Galeopterus; species Galeopterus variegatus. The sequence continues at coordinate 1,888 of NW_007770171.1, read as the reverse complement.
ACAAGGTAAGAACTACTTTCATAATTATATTAAGACATTATTTGCCTTTTTGTTTTGTTTTGTTTTGACATTTGCACTGACAGTGCAAAAGCAATGGTGGGTAAAACTTGGTATGATAGCATGAATTAAGCAGCAGCACCAAACTGTACTAGTAGACACATTCTTCACTGCCATATACTCACAGTGTAAGAAAACAAGCCAGCTTCACTTAAAAATGTCCTTAATGAAGCAGTGAAAATTCTGATTTTATTAAGTTATGTCCCTTGAAAACATGCATTTTTAATATTCTGTTTGATGGATGAATGGGAAGTGTACTTAAAGCATTACTGCTGTATATCAAAGAACGACAGTTATCTCAAGAAAATAGCTTTGTGTGATTGTTCTACTTGTAAGTATTTTTTTGGAATGGACTCAATTTTAACCTCAAAATGACTGAGACAAACTCAGACTTGGGTATTTTGGCAGACATTTTTTCACAAAAATGAACAAAGTGGACCTCTCAATTCCAGGAAAACAACTGATATTTGTTGCCAATGATAAAATTTGAGCTTTCAAGCAAAAATTGATATTTTGGAGAACTTCTCTCTACCACTATGAATTGTATCCTTACTTTTTCTCCCTTTTTCCTCTTCATTTTTTTTTTTTCATGTATCTCTGTCCATCTGGGATCATTAAGAATCTTCTGGAGCTTTTTTTTTTTTTGCATAAAAATACTTTTTTCTTTTGTATTTCTAAAGAATGTTTTAGTGTAGAGTATAGTATTATTGGTTTGGCAGTTATTTTCTTTGAGCACACTTAAAATAACATTTTACTGTCTCCTGGTTTTCATTGCTGTTTAAGAAGTCAGTGAGAGCCTAACTGTTGATGCTTTTAAAAGTTACACGTTAGTTTTTTCCTCCTAAAATTTTTCTCCTTGTCCTTTGTTTTCTGCAGTTTCATAATGATGTATCCTGGTGTAGTTTTCTTTCCTTTTTATTTATTCTCCTTACAATTCAGTAGACTTACTGAATCTGAGATCTTGAATCTTCAACCACATGTCTTTACTCAGTTCTGAAAAGTTCTCATTATCTTTTAAAAACTTACTGCAGTACCATTTTCACTTTTAACGCTAATTTAGTATAGAACACTTCAAAAAGTTTGTGTACTCTAATTTTAGAGATATTTACTGAATCCTCTCCTATTTTTCTTGTCTCTTCTTTATCTCTTATCTTCCAGTTTTTAATTCTTTAGTTGTGTCCAATTATAGGCAAACATAAATCCATTGAATGTTGCAAGTCTGTCCCAGTTTTTATTCTCTCTTTTCTTAATGAAAGAATTCCCCATTTTTAGCTGCATATATGGCTACAGAAAACAAAATCTATATTTCCCAGCTTCCTTTGTAGTTAGGAGCAGTTATGTGGGTAGTTTCTTTTAGGTAGTTCAGACTTCTCCCATTATCAGACTTGTACATCGAGTTGTCTGTTGGTCATCTCTGGCTGGATTTATGACACTTTAGCTCACATATCCAAGGTAGAATTTATTTCTAGATCTCTGTTCCTTTTTCATCATCATCGTTATCAACTTAATCACCAGTGCTAGATCCCTTGACTCCTTCCATTTCCATCATCCCCAAACTCACTCATATATGTGTACATTTAAGCACATTTCAGGTCCAGCTAATTTTTATTCTTCCTAAGTGCCCCTCTTCTCCCAGTTCATACCAACAAAGTCCCTGGTTCTTGCACCTGCCATCTCTTGCCTGGATTGCTAAAATAGCTGCACAACTGCTTCTTTGTTTATGGTCTCTTACTTGCATTTTTCCTTTTGCATCCACAGAATCATTCATCAGAAAGAAGTTCACAACCATGTTACTCCCTTTCCTACAGAATTCATTTTAGTGTCTGTAGCC
>NW_007770170.1:4825-5961 GCF_000696425.1 Galeopterus variegatus | reverse complement strand
GCGCCACTGGGCCGGCCCCGAACACAGCAAATTTATAGGCAAATATCACCACTATTAAAAATTTTGGCACACACACACACGAATTTTAAATGGCCCATAACATATGAAAGATGTTTAGTATCCTTTATAATTTGTGAAAAACACATTTAAAAAAAATCAAGATACCATTTCTTACCACCAGATTTGTGAAAAATAAAGCATATTCATGTTAGTGCGAGTGTGGAGAAATAGGCAATGAGAGTAGAAATGTAATCCTGCACAAAGTTTCCAGAGAGAAATTCAGCAATACATATTAAAACTACACATGCACTTGCCATTTGATGCAGCAAACCCACTTTTAGGAATTTACCTTAAAGATACACCTTCAACAGCACAAACCTATGCTGTTGAAATTATTTATGCAGCATTGTTTGTAATTGCAAAATATTGGTAACAACCTAATGACTATATTTAGGAAGGAAGTTCTATCAAATATGGCTCATTCACACAGTGGAGTACTATGCAACTGTGAAAAATAATAAGGATGATTTTTATGAACTAATATGGAGTGATTTCCCAGCTATATTAAGTGAAAAAAATGAATAAAATTTTTCTATAGTATGCTTAACATAAGAAACAAGGGGATATAAGAAATATGCATGTATCTTCCCATTTGTTTGAAAATAAATACAGGAAGGATAAGCCAAAAACTAGTGGTACTGTTTATTTAGAGGATGGGTGCAAACAGCATGGAAATATTAGGGGACCAGGGAGAGGGCATTAGAGATAACAAGAAAGTGATGTTTCTCTGAGTATGCCTATTTTTTTAATATATGTACCCAACAAATCAACAAATAAAATCAACCACATTTTATGGAAGAATCCCAAGTGGAATACAAACAGTAGCAAATTTACCAAACTCTATTACTAATAAATAACATAATCACATTGTATGGGATGAGAAAGAAAGAAGTAACTTAAGTAACTTGGGAAAGAGTATTAAATGAAATACCTGTTCTGTAAGGCTAAAGACAAAAGAAGTCTACACAAACATTGTTAGCAAATAGCTTAGCAATACTGAAGCTATTTCGTATGTATTCTAGGATTAAGAAAATATGTAAAGATATTATGGAAAATGAGAACCAGGTTTCACACTG
>NW_007770170.1:1567-3054 GCF_000696425.1 Galeopterus variegatus | reverse complement strand
TCTCTCTCTCTCTCTCTCTCTCTCTCTCTCTCTGCTTCCACCATCTTGCAATGTGAGAGCACTGGGTCACTGTCGCCACCACCAGATGGACTCTGGACTTCCCAGCCTTGGAAACTGTAAGCAAGAAACGTTGCTTTTCTTTATAAATCACCCAGTTCCGTGTATTTCATTATAAGCAACAGAAGCGAACTAATACAATGATATTATACAATGAGGAAGACAAAAATAATGCCTTTAGTGGTATTGCCAGAAATGCAAAACTTCATTTCACTCACGGGAAAATATCACACACACCCAAAGAGGAACATTCAACAATAGAGCTGGCTACCTACTTTTCATCAAAAGTATCAAGGTCATAAAAAGGCAAAGAAAGACTGAGAAACTGTCCCAGATGAAAGAGACTAAGAAAACATAATGATTAAATGCAACGTGTGGTTATGATTTGGATCCTGACACCAAAAAAGGACATTGGTGGGAAAGTCACACGCTTGAATAAGGCCGGTAGTTTATTTAATAGTATTGTACCTAATTTCCTGGTTTTGATAATTTTACTATAGTATGTAAGATAAAATTTGGGAAAGCAAGGTGAAGGAAATATGANATTCTAGGATTAAGAAAATATGTAAAGATATTATGGAAAATGAGAACCAGGTTTCACACTGCTGGAGAAAGGAATTATATGTAAGAGAAGCAGGAAAGTTAGAATGAGCCAGTAGCAAAGAGTACCCCAAGCTCCCAGATCTAGGTTTTTAAATATCATTTTCAAGTAAAATGAACTAAGACTTCTTGGAGAAGTGGTTGAAGCATTGAAAGTACAAGTTGAGTCTGGAACATCTTTTGGGGCCAGGAAGTAAAGAAGTGTTCAAAGAACATTGGAGACAAGTCAAAGGGCACAGGAGCCAATTGGAGGGAGCCCCAAATTGTCCAATCTGGGACAATTTGAACAACAAAATAAATGGTAATAGTAATGAATTATAACCCATTCAATAAATGTCGATGAGTCCAATTAATATAAACATAATTCAAAGAAATGTAAATAATTGAAGGAAAGGAAAAAGCTTTTGATTGACATAGAATTTCAGTTAATAAATATAGAAAGGATGTTGGAAATATAAAATCAGCATTTGGCAAGCACACACATTAACAATTGTTTCAAGCAAGAATCGTCAATGGATGCTAAAATTAGTAGATAAAAGTATAATGAGAAATAGTATGTTTGCATAGTCTCAAATTTATTTCTCCACCACATAGTCATTAGTTGTAAAAGGAAATATAGTAACTACCGTGGAGAAACCTGGTGGATAACCTTAAACAAAGTTAGCATCACCAGTGATAAAACCTATACACATCACATACTTCCTGATTGTAGTGCATTGAATTATGTTCTCCTCAAAACTTATTGAAGCTTGAATTGTGTCCCCCAAAATTTATGTATTAGAAACTTGGCCCCCACTGTGACTGTTAAGAAGGTGAGAAATCCTATTATG
>NW_007770170.1:0-614 GCF_000696425.1 Galeopterus variegatus | reverse complement strand
CTAGGGTATAACTTAATAATTCCAAACTCTGTAGGTTTCTAGTGTGTCAATAAATGTCATAAATATAAAAATATATATTTCCATGAGCAAAATTTATACCATTCTTAAGAACAAACTTAAGAAAATTACAGGCATTAAAAAATATATAGTATCATTGGGAGACTGGAAAAAAAGATACTGAATTAGGACATGATACTATTTTCCAGGACAGAAAAATTCAATATACAAAAGATGAAATCTTCTCAACTTATTACACAAATTTAGTATAATTCCTATTCAAGTGATTATGAATTTTGTTAAGTTGCCAAAATGAATCTAAAATTTATCTGAACATTTAAATCATTTGGAAAAGAAGCATAATGTGAAAATTGCCCTAAATATTATCATAATAATATTTTAAAAATCTAACATTTTCTAGCTAAATATAATAAAGCTAAATAGTAATAACAATTATTATTATTACAAAGCTCAAGATTAAAATAGTATCTTATTAGTGCCAGGATTAATATGAACATCAATTTATTAAGATAGATAATGTATATATTTCATAAAGTAGTTTAATATTCAGTAATGTCAGCATCATAATCAATGGAAATTCACAATTACTCAGTAAA
>NW_007770169.1:0-5962 GCF_000696425.1 Galeopterus variegatus | reverse complement strand
AAGACACAAAAAGCACAAATTAGGAAATAAAACACTGATGACTTTAAGTATATTAATATTTTAAAAAACGTTCAGCAACTAATACCATCAAGAAAGTCAAAAAGCAAAGGGGAGAAAATAATTGCAAAACATGATCGACAGTGGATTTGTAGTAAGAACATGCAAAAACTTCCACACATCAGTAGGAAAAAAGAAAAGTCTAATACAAACATGGGCAAAAGGCCAAAGGAGAAAATTTGATCAATAAATATGCAAAATGATACCTAACATTTTTCATAAGTGGGGAAATGAGAACTAAAATGAGACACTAACACACACGCAGGTGCTCATACACGCGCATGCACGCACACACACACACACACAGATCCTCATACACACACGTGCACACACACACAGAGATCCTCATACACACACGCACACGCACACACACACAGATCCTCATACACACACGTGCACACACACACAGATCCTCATACAGACATGTGCACACACACACGCAGATCCTCATACACACACGCACACGCACGCACACACACAGATCCTCATACACACACGTGCACACACATACGCACAGAGATGGTCATACACACACACGTGCACACACACGCACACACACACACACAGGGCCGTGAATACCCAGTGTCCAGCCTGTGGAAAGTGGAAAGTGGAGGCTCTTGTCGGACCTGCTGTTGGAATGTAGGTGGGTACAGCTCGAGAGCCAATCTCACGTGAGCTGGTACAACCGGACACATGCTTCTCCTGTAATCCAGCATTTCCACTCCTTGGTCTACACTGTGGAGGATCTGGAGTCTGCACACATCCACATGTGCACCTAGAGACATGTATAAAATGTCCATAGCAGCCCAGTTTGCAAAACCACAAAACTGAAAATCTAGATGTCCACCAACAGCAGAATGAATGAATCACATACAGCGTATTCATAAAATGTAATGAACGATCGCAGTGGAAATGAATGAATTTCAGCTACACATATCAAACACTGATTTTCAAAAATATCATATTTGGGAGATTAAAAAAAAACAAGCTATAGAAGAATACATTATCATTACATTTACATAAAGTTCAAAATGAGGCAAATCTGAATAATATATTATTTAGAGATATTAGTTATATGGTCAAACAATTAAAAAAAAAACAAGGGAATGACTAATGCAAAATTTAGGATAGTTTTTATCTGGGGATGTAGGAAGCAGCTTATGATAACTGAGGAACAGCTTGGAGGCCTAGAGACCTGGGTAACGCACTGTTTCTCAGACCAGACGGTAGGTGTGCGGATGCTCACTCTCGTCTGGTACCATTATCATTGCTAGTCTTTAAGATGTGCCCATCACTTACGTACCCCCAGCCACGGTCTGTGTTTCAGAAGAGAAAACGATGTTCTTCATGCCCTTCTGGGTATGGAGTGGGACGGCCATGGGGCAGGGCAGGACCTACGGTCAGTAAAAGTTTGGGTCCAGTGTCCTGGTTCAGATGACCCGGTACCCTCCCCTTAGGCACAAAAATTAGTTTTCCACTATATTGTCTGCTGACCACAGATGTAGCAAGACCCAAACTCCCTGGTGTCAAAGCAGAGGTAGTTTATTGGTAGTTGTCCATTGGAGCAAAATCAAGACATTCTATTTTAGCCCTTCTGGTCTGTCCGAATCTTTGGCGTTGGCCTCTGTTGGGCAGCTGTAGGTTTCAGTCCACGCATCTTCCTGAAAGGAGAAAAGACAGAGATGAACCGCAGATTGAGGCACTCAAAGGCTTAGAATGGTACCCAGAACACGCAAGAACTCGGCACACGTGAGCTGTTCTCAGTGTCATCAGAGAGAGCTGCAGGTCCGGTCTGTGGTGGTTGGGACTTAGTCCCTGCACTGAAGCTCCTTAGGAGGACTTCCTGTAAATCGCTTTTCGATAAATATATGACAGGAGAACTGCTCTTCAAAGGGGAGGCTTGTCAGATTTTGTCCAGATTGTGTGGGCTGGTGCCCTGGTTCTCCAGTTAGCTCAATGGCTGTCCTTACACTCAGAGGGGGAGAAGTCCAAGGGTTGCTTATCTGGACCGGGCAGCAGGAGAAATAAGACTCGGAGGCATGCCCTAGAGACAAGAGACTCAGGGACTGGCTCTGTTGCCTGGTGGCTGTGACACTTGACAAGGAAGCACCAGGAGGCGAGATCCCAGGACACCTGGGCAGAAGGGTGCAGAACCAGGTGGGTAACGGCCCCTTTGCTACCTTACCTATTGCCGGCCCCTCCATGCCTGGTTACTGTGTCAGCTGAGAGGTCACAGCGTGGAGTGCATGCACATCACAATGACAAATCAGAGTCACCAGGGCTGTGCATGTGTGTCTGCATGTGTGTGAGTGTGTGTGCACTGAGTGTTCACGTAGGCAAGCGTGTGCACATGCCAATGTGTGTCCTAAGGGAAACACATGCTAAAAATGAGAGGCTCAACTGTCCCTGCTTAAAACAAGGAAAGAGGCTTCTGCACCTCCCACTTTTCTTTCAAGAGTTCTTTTTCTGTCCTTTTCAATGTAAATTTCTACAATGGGCAGAAAAGCCTGGCATCAGTCTCACGACTCAGGGCTGTTTCCTCAAAGACCTGGGAACCAGCATTCTGAAACACAGACGTCCAGGGGCATAGCGCCTTACCTTCCCGCTCCTGTGGGAGGCTAAGAGCGTGGGGCCGGTGGGAAACTTGCCCTAATTTCAAATCTACCCTCCATCAGAAAGAGAGGAGAAGTTTCTTTCTCCTTCTCTAGAAGAAGCCAACCCAGATGGTCTCCCCAGTTACCATGATAAAGTTAGGACTGAGTGTGTGTGACAAAAGGTGCCTGCAAGTCCTCTTACTGAGGACTACGATCATTTTTCTTGACCAAGGAAGGGGTGAGATCCCTTTCTGTCCTCGCCATCTCTTAGCAAATTTCCTGTGATGAGTATTGTGTTCTGGTTGAATGCTTTTCAGGAATAAAAATATTTTTTCTTCCATTGCCTTTTTGGAGAGGTTTTCCAGGTTGGAAGAAGAAATTGGTTTTCTAAAATTACATCCCCAACAGTGTGGATTGTGCGTGCACAAGTGTGTGCATGTGCGTGCGTGCATAAATGTGTGTTAAGGAAGGAAACAGGACACTCTGATAACTGATGCTAAAGAAAAAAATTATTCAATGATACATGCTGAAGCGCGGCAAAGATGACTCTGTTCAAGACCATCAAGATAGGGGTAGGTACCACTGCAATGGGATTTCGCAGTGGGGGAGAGAGATCGGGCTCTCAAATACAGCCTGGGCAAGTGAGAATTTATAGACAAGGAGCAGGGTGGGGGTCAGTGGATGAAAATTAATAAGAGACATCAGGGGTGAGGGGGAGTCTAGCTAGATGGATCACCTGATCAGATATTGAGTGTGGGAGGTTCTTGCTAAACTGATCTAGTAGAGTTCCTGCTAAACCTGGATTTTATAAGTGATAACCAAAAGAATCTGCTCTGAGCAGGTCAGCTAAATCACAGTGCCCTAGGAGATCTGGGGTAAATCAATAATCAGGCCACCCATCCTGGAAAACATTATCATAAGACCATTTTACTTGAAAGCAGACTTAATGGCACCAGAAAGCCATAGAATAACCTAGAATACTTATTACACTTACCCTAGGTCCCTGCATGTAGGACATGACCTAGTAACAATCCCAAACCTATGCATCAACCAATAGAAAGCCTGGTGAAGTAATCAGGTGGGGCTGTCCTCTCTCTCTCTCCTTTGACCCTCCCCTTCCTGTGATGATAAAGTGCTGAGCTCCATGGGCCCCGTCAGAGCTCATTTCTCAGGGTGACCTGACGATGTGTCCCACCAGTTGCCATCATCACATTGGCTCAGTAAATCCTTGGTCTATGAGTTTGGCCGCAGTTTCTTTTTAGGTCATCTCAAGGACAAGCACAGATGGGGCTAAGATGAGGCCCAGGAAGCTGACTAGAGTTTGGTCAAGCAGAGCATCTCTGTCACTGCACACCCTGGTGGGGCTGAGCCATGGCTTCGTGGGAGGAAGACAGCATTGAAAACCTCATGGATGGCCAGGTGGAGAGCAGGTGCGCAGGGTAGGGATGGGCAAGTGAGACCTTCCTTTCTGCAAGTGCCTGGAAGACAGAGCCCGGGTGTGACTCCCTCTCCCATATCCCTGCACCAACCATGGCCTGACCAGGGTCTGCATCCGTGAATATCGTTTAATGAACTCGTGAGAAAGTCCCCTCTGAATGCCGCAGGCCTGTCTCCCTCCGTGGCGTGCACGTGTGAGTCAGCCAGCTCATTTCATTGCTTCCTTGTGTTCGCTCTGGGCACAGCATTCAGAACTCCCAGAGAAGCAATTTCAAAATAGATGAGGAAAAAAATGATCGTGCTGAGCCTCGGCCTGCGAGTATAAAAGAGAAGACTAAGGAGGATGAGAGTATAAATCCCTGGAAATAGGAACTGAATTGAAGGTTCCATTTGCAGCGTCAGGTTTTTTTGAAAAGATTACGACACATTTCAAGCATACAAAAAAGAACCAAGGAAAAGGTCCCAGGTACTCTGTGCGTGCCAGGCACTCGGCACCTCGGCTTCTAGTCGTGCTTGCTCTGAGTCTTCTGAGAACGCCCTTTCAAAGTGCGAACAGCCGCGGCGAGGTTGGCTCGCGTCTTTCCACTCTGTTTTTGCACTTTGGGGCTGTCCTCTCTCTCTCTCCTTTGACCCTCCCCTTCCTGTGATGATAAAGTGCTGAGCTCCATGGGCCCCGTCAGAGCTCATTTCTCAGGGTGACCTGACGATGTGTCCCACCAGTTGCCATCATCACATTGGCTCAGTAAATCCTTGCTCTATGAGTTTGGCCGCAGTTTCTTTTTAGGTCATCTCAAGGACAAGCACAGATGGGGCTAAGATGAGGCCCAGGAAGCTGACTAGAGTTTGGTCAAGCAGAGCATCTCTGTCACTGCACACCCTGGTGGGGCTGAGCCATGGCTTCGTGGGAGGAAGACAGCATTGAAAACCTCATGGATGGCCAGGTGGAGAGCAGGTGCGCAGGGTAGGGATGGTCAAGTGAGACCTTCCTTTCTGCAAGTGCCTGGAAGACAGAGCCCGGGTGTGACTCCCTCTCCCATATCCCTGCACCAACCATGGCCTGACCAGGGTCTGCATCCGTGAATATCGTTTAATGAACTCGTGAGAAAGTCCCCTCTGAATGCCGCAGGCCTGTCTCCCTCCGTGGCGTGCACGTGTGAGTCAGCCGGCTCATTTCATTGCTTCCTTGTGTTCGCTCTGGGCACAGCATTCAGAACTCCCAGAGAAGCAATTTCAAAATAGATGAGGAAAAAAATGATCGTGCTGAGCCTCGGCCTGCGAGTATAAAAGAGAAGACTAAGGAGGATGAGAGTATAAATCCCTGGAAATAGGAACTGAATTGAAGGTCCCGTTTGCAGTGTCAGGTTTTTTGAAAAGATTACGACACATTTCAAGCATACAAAAAAGAACCAAGGAAAAGGTCCCAGGTACTCTGTGCGTGCCAGGCACTCGGCACCTCGGCTTCTAGTCGTGCTTGCTCTGAGTCTTCTGAGAACGCCCTTTCAAAGTGTGAACAGCCACGGCGAGGTTGGCTCGCGTCTTTCCACTCTGTTTTTGCACTTTGCTGCGTCACCATGAACAGTTTATATTTTAGGGCTTTACGTTTAAAAACGAATCGTAGCCTCTGTGGGACTTTTTTCTTTCATCCAACATCACACGTGTCCACTTACTCATTTGTTTCATGGTGATGTACAGGATCCAGTAATGTCAACGTGCAGTCTTTGTTTATCCATTCTCTGAGGTTTTTCCCCCAGTTTTTCTTACAACCATTATTTTCGTAACAAATATTCTTGCAGGTGTTTCCTGGAGAGAGTGTTTTTAGATGAGTGGTCTTTAAATATTTTGCTCTTCTCCGCCTTAAAGTGCTTTGAAAATTT
>NW_007770168.1:0-5962 GCF_000696425.1 Galeopterus variegatus | reverse complement strand
ATTTGCTGCCAACGCAGAGAGGTCCTGGACCACCCTGCAGGTAACCTGGAGATGACCTCAAATCGGCCCCCTCTTCCTCTCTTGCCCCCTTACATTACCTATTTATCTGGAGGCCCAAACTTCATTCATAAAGTTCCTGCACTTATAGAACCTTCTGGGTGTCCAGCTGTGTGCTGTAGAGGGACAGGGTTTCTCACAGTAGCATACATCTTACTGAGGCTGGGGATGTACACAGATAAATGCAATAAAAGGAGAGGCTTCTCTCCCTGCTGCAAGCCCTTTCCCCCTCACTCCAGGAGAACCTAAAGAAAAACAAACGCTTCCGGAGGTTCGTGCAGCTTCAGGAAGGCCGCCCTGAGTTTGGGGGCCTTCAGCTCCAAGACCTGCTCCCTCTGCCTCTGCAGCGGCTCCAGCAGTGCGTGAACTCTCCTTGACTCAAACCAACATCTCGGGTCTTTCTGACTGCTGCCCTCAGCTTTGCAGGATGCCATGGTGTCTATCCCAGTTCCCTCCCTCTCCCCTGCATCATATTGCTCCTAAAAACCTTTTGCAAGAGTAAATGTGAGTTCACTGGAGTACCTAGGGTTCTTCAGCCTCAGGCCCTTAATTGGGACTGTAGAACTTTACATTGAGGCAAGGGGGCCTGAGACAGAATGTCTAGAAAAGTTGAGATGAGGGGCCGGCCTAGCTGATAGTTTGGCTGTCTGTAGCATCCTCCTTGGGTTAACTTTCATCTACAGTCAGTTTGCCATTGACCCTTCAGTGTGGGATGGAAGAGGGCCATGTGGTGTGAGTTTGAGATGAAAGAGGGGGATACAACAGCCAGAAGCAGTTCTCTCCTGGCCTTGCAACTGAAGTATGGGTCAGGGGTGATGTGCGTGTCAGGCAGAGGAAATTTTGCCCAGCTCTACTTCCCCTCATAGACTTCCCACTGTCCACTTCTAGGTATGAGAATCTCGTCGTTGCTTTGGCTGAAAACACAAGTCCCAACCACCCTGACCACCAACAGCTCACACGTAGGTTCTTGCTCCTCTGTAACTCAGGCAGAGTTTCCCCTTCTGGTTCTGACCTCCAACAGTGTCTGGTATGTTCCTATCTTCCAATGACATGTATACAGCGTCCCTTTTGCTCTGCCTTTTCTTCATGAACTTAGCCCCTGACCCTGATCCCCTCCAGAATAGCCTTTCACCACCACCAGTCACCCAAAGTCTGTGATGGGAGTGAGGTGGGGAATGTTCTTCTAGGGGCTGCCCGGCTTATAAGTGAGACTGCCCAGAGAGTCTACATCATTGGTCAGAAACAGAAGAACGATCAGCACCTCCGGCGTGTCCAGGCTCTGCTCAGTGGACGCCAGGCAAAGGGGCTTACCTCAGGTAGGATGTGTACTTCCCCCTCAATCCTCAACTGCTGCTTTCTTACCCTTTTTTCTCTATAGAGCCAGCACACCCCGTTTTCTCAGCCTGCTTTTCCTTCTATTCCCATGGATCCTGGAGCTGCCCAGAGTGACAGCTCTCCCATTCCCCCAGGGCGGTGGTTCCTACGCCAGGGCTGGCTGTTGGTGGTGCCTCCCCGTGGGGAGCCTCAGCCCCGTATGTTCTTCCTCTTCTCTGATGTGCTTCTCATGGCCAAGCCTCGACCTCCATTGCACCTGCTGCAGAGTGGCACCTTTGTCTGCAGGGCCCTCTACCCCATGGCCCAGTGTCAACTCCACAGGGTCTTTGGCCACTCAGGAGGCCCCTGTGGTGGATTGCTCAGCGTAAGTAATAGGTGGGAACCCTAGGTAAGGTTAGGAGAGGCCAAAAATATACCTTAAATGTTATAGACTGGTTTAGCTCCTTGTTAGCTCCTGGGTCTCTTTTCACTGGAATGGAACTGTCTACATTGAGAGGATAGTTGGGGCTTGAACTTCATACCTAGTTTTCATCTCATCCCTGAATTACCTAGCCTGGAACTTTCTGAGCCATAACTAAGAGGTGGTCTTTCTCTAGCTGTCCTTCCCTCATGAGAAGCTACTGCTTATGTCCACAGACCAGGAGGAGCTGTCGCGCTGGTACCTCAGTCTGACTTCAGCTATCAGGTAAATGTGCTTCTCGGGGAGAGTGCTGAGATGAGGCCCACAAACTGGAAATGAGGTTATTATTATTTTTTTTTTTTGGTGGCTGCCTGGTACAGGGATTGAACCCCAGACCTTGATGTTATCAGCACTATGCTCTAACCAACTAAGCTAATTGGCCAGCCCCAGAAATGAGCAGTTCTGATCCTATCTCATGTCCTACATCTGCCCAGGACTCCCCTCCCAATGCTGTGGGTGATTTTGTCTGACTAGAGTACTTGTGTTAGTACCTGAACTGTCTTCTCTCCACAGCAGCCAGAAGAATTAGAGGAATCTTAAAAATTCCAGAATTCAGGATACTTCAGGGATGGATTAGAGCCAGGAGTGCAAAGGAATCTTTTTCGGTACTAAACACAACACAGAACCATGGTTTGATGAGGGTCATTTTGTGTTTGCCTAAGACCAAGCTACTCTTGATCATGTGACCAGCTCTTAAGAATCAGGAAACCAAGTCTGACCTAATTGAATCTTGTTTAAACTAGCTTCTCTAACAGACATGAGGGGATTTGGGAATGGTAAGCTTGGTGATGTATCTATGGCTAGTCGTTTGTTAAGCTTGCAGCTTCGTAAGCGTGGTTACTTTTATGTTGTGTATAGTTTCTATAATTTATTTTCCCAGTGGATTTTAATAAACTTTTGTGGGGTTTTTTTTGAAAGAGCCTTCTGTCTCAGTTTTGATATGAGTAGAGGGATTTTTGTGCCCTAAAGGCTGGCATACTGGTGACTTCAGTAATACAAGGAAAAGAACTGGAGCTCCCTCTATCTTCTCTCCTCTTACGCTAGACAGCAGCCTCTTTGTCCTAATAAGGGAAGCTTTTCAAGAAGGCCCAGTTGTCCTTAGGCACCTAGTGTGGGTGTGTGTGCTACCAGCTGGGATGGAAAAAGCACACAGGAGCATCCAGTCACAAGAATGGACTTTGTTTTACTAAACCCTCAGCTGTTGTCCCTCCTTCCCGGCCCAGACTATGACTGGGGGCCCTTTGCCGCAACCTTGCTGCATCTTCTCCTTAGCCCCTGCTCCACCTCCCAGGAAGGAGCTAGGTTCTGTGTCTCTGTGCTCCAGGCCTGAATGTCACCAGCCTCCTCCTCAAGCTCCTCTATACATAAGTCCTCAGGAAAGGGTAGACTGGCCTCTGTGAGGGGAAAGATGAGACATGTTCCAGTTTCAGAGACTTTGTCCCCACCTCCATCAGACTTTCACCTCCCAAACCTTTACCTGGTTCTGGAATCACACCCTTGTCGGGCTTGCTATCGTGTAGCAGCTGGTGAACGGTCTGTAGCTTCATGTTCAGAAGCTCCTGCTGGGCTCCAGCCAGAGTAGTCACTCTGCAGAAATGTTCACTCAGGGGCTGCCCAATCTATGCCCCCATTCCTCCCACCTACCATAAGCTCCCCACAAATTTACAGGGTCGTTGCTCTCCTCACCGCTCAAAAAGGGGGTCCAGCTGGGCCATCAGATTGTTCAGGTGCTGCTCTGTCTGTGCCACCTGTTGTGTCAACTGAGCCAGCTGTTGCTCTGGGGATAAGGGAGAAAAGGGAAGCAATAGTTACTTCTGCTGACCTCTAATCTCCCCCCAGCAAGCACAGACTTCTGCTAAACCCACCTGACTGCAACGATTCCTTCTTGCCTGCCTCCTTTTGGAGAACTGCAGCCTCATCTTTCCCCTGTTGTGGAAGAAGGAAAGGGCAATACTGCAGCAGTACGGTTCTGCTCCATCACCTCGGTCTCCAAAGCCAGTAAGGAGAAGAACATAGTTTGAGATAGAGAATCACAATCACTTCTAGCCCAGCTCCTCACCCAGGACATGAAACAGTTTGTCAATATGCCCCATATATCATTGAGTCTGCTGAAACCCTCCAGGAATGAGCAACTCTTTCCAGTCTGATAAAGCTCTGGTTGTTACATGGTTCATATAAAAAGTCAGAATTTGTCCTTCATATATCTTCTTTCCATGTTGCTGATTAGAGCCTTCCAAAATAAAGTGTCTTCAACATGATAGCTCCTCAGGAATTTGACGACAATGGCCATATTCCCATCCCCTTCCCCAAGTCTTCTGGTTTAATATCTTCAATCTTTTCAGTCAGTGCTCATTTCATACGGTTTTCTCTGGTTGCTTTACTAAGCAAGCATGTAATACTCTTAAAGCAGTGTCCTAATGAGAATAAGATTCTCCAGAAGCGTTCTGATCAGCAGACAAAGCACAATACCTTGTCCCTGTAATTGATTTGGGAAGTAGGATGTAACATCATATAATGAATTTATTAGCCAACAGAAATGCCTGTCTCTTTTATAGATGCTGCTGCTAATCTATCCTTGCTAAATTTCATCATTAAATTCAGTCCCTCATCCTAGCCTGTCAAGTCCACTTGGGATCATTATTATCTCTCCTAATTTCATATCTCCAAATTGATTCAGCCCCCTATTTCCTAATGCAAGTAAATGACAGGACTGAAGATACAGTCCTGGGAGATACTACTTTTCATTTAAACAGCTTCAGTCCATCAAAATGTACTGTCAGCTTACCTTTCAGGGCCCCCTTCCCAAGAAAAAAAATGAGACTGCTTAGGGTCTTGAACTCAAGTAACACTGTAGCTGCCACACCGTGTGCTAAAACTTTCCTCACCGGAAACAGCACTTTTATAGTATGGACACTGGCTGGGTTCAAACCCCAACTCCACCAGTTACCAACTCTGGGTGACCTCAAGCAAGGTATCGCCTTTCATTGGATTGCGGGGTGAGTGAATGTGATGGTCATAACTTACTTACAATTCACCAAGCGCCCTTCACTTCCCCTACCTCGCTGGGTCCTCAAAATAACCCCATACTGTTGGAAAGCTAAGGAACTACCTGTCTCCATTTTACAGACGGGATAATGCAACTAGTTGCTGGTACCAAGGCGCCCCCATGGTGGATTCAGAGTGAGGGCACCCCCACCCCCGGCCGTCCCGCACCTGCAAACACTTGTACAGCACAAAAGCCACGACGGCCGCGGTGTACAGCGCCCCCAAAGGCAGCGCCCCGGCCCGGGTCCGCTCACGTTGGTCCTTAGGCGGCGGCCGCCGCCGGGGTTCCGTAGCCCCAAGGCCGACCTGGGCGGGGTCCCCTGCGAAGGGAGGGCAGAGGCGGGTCAGCAGAGCCGGGGCCCGGGACCCGTGGGCAGTCCCAGCCTCCGCCCAGCAGCCCTCGCTGATACCTGGGTGTGCCCAAAGGTCAGGACTGGGGCGGTCTCCGAGGACCCCGGGCAGAGCAAGCCCAAGTAGCAGCCCCAAAACAACCGAAAGAGACACCGCGCCCGCCATTGCTGGTGCACACAGAGACGGACCGCACAGCGCCGAGGCGTCCCAGCGCAGGCCTCCCGCCCCAGCGCGCACGCGCAGCCGCGCGGCGGAGCGGGTCTCCTACCAGGCCTCTCAGGGAGGCCACGCCCGTTCAGTGTGGGGCGGGTCAAAGTGTTTTGCATAAGCCCGTCTCAGTCTGGCTTTATAAAATTAGTTTTTTCTCATCTATTTGGCTATTCTATTAGCCTGAGTGCGTTCAGAAGCCTACAGTCTTAGAAAATTATGCGTAAAGGTGATTTATTTTTAGATCTCACGTCATCAGCTTTCTCGCCCTCACCAAAAGACAAGATTCTTCGGAGACCTATAAAACGACAGAGCAGTGCATAAGCCCCCAGTTCGTGCTGAAGGCCTGTTTCCTAGGCTACACACGGGGGACTGGTTCCTTTCCTTTCCGCCTAGGGGAAAGTCCCCGGACCTGAGGCAGAGAGTGCCACGTGCGCGCGCACGTCGGCCTTCCCCGTCTTCCGCAGCTGAGCCCGCTGAGAAGCGTCCCCGCCGCCTGCGCGGCGG
>NW_007770167.1:2257-5962 GCF_000696425.1 Galeopterus variegatus | reverse complement strand
AGTTTATATTAAAATTTTACTTGACATTTACATAAACATACATACACGTATACACACACATGTATAGTTACATTTTTCAGCAAATGAGACTTGTCGAAAATAGTGTCACTTCAGGATGGTAAAGGGAGCATCATGAAACACTAGGGCCGCTGTCATTAAAGACAAGGGAAGGCTGAGGAAATGCTACAGACTGGCGGGACTGACAGCTCACGAACAGGAGACAGGACTTCTAAAGGCCACGTGAGGGCCTGGGACAGAGAAAGCACCCTGCTGGACAACTAGGTAAAAACTGAGTGAGGCCCGTAGTTGAGTTAGCAATATTGTGCCAGTGTGAACTTCCTAGGTTTGCTAATTATACTGAGATTATAAAATATGCTAACATTAGTCGGAGTGGCATGAGGAATATAAGGACAGTTTTTGCACTTTTTTTTGCAAGTTTTAAGTCTAAAATTATTCAAAATAAAAAGCTTTAAAAAAAGGAATATGTTTGCTTCTGAGAGACTAATAATAAATAGGATGCAGTGAACATTCACTCAGCGCAAAGGAATAAAAAGGGGGATCAGGTCTGCTGGCGCCTTTATCAGCCGAGTGTGGCCTGCGGTTGTCCAGGCTGAGCAGAAGCTGGCTGGAGCGCCCGCCAAGAGGGCTCCCATCAGCCGAGGCGGTTCCCTGGAGAGGGGCCCCCAGCAGTCCATTTGGGAAGCGGAAAGCGCCCAAGGACGGACTCCGGCCTGATGCAGGGTGCGGGGCATCCCAGAGTCACCGTGGCATCTGCTGCCACCCTGACCACCGCTCAGATGGGGACTGGAAAGCACTCGGTGGCTAATCAAGTGCCAGCAGAGCTGTTCCTGCGGAGGTTGGGGAGGCTGATGGAGTTAGGGTGAAGAATAGGGCTGGGGACAGCATGTTTGGACCACTCTTAATAAACTTGGATTGAAAAGCGAATCTGAAAAACGGGGTATCAGCTAGAGGGACATGTGAAGAAGAGTCTCCTTCACCTGGAATACCTGCTCCTCCACAGCCTCTCCTGCTCTTTGCCTGAAGGTGCCATGTAGCGTCCAGCTCCGGCCACAGCTAATTTGATCTGGAAAGGGTTGGTCTCTAATCTATAGAAGCTGTCAATGCCATCCTGCTGATGGCACAGGCGGTGACTGGCTGAAACAATCTGATCCTTCCTTTTAGGGAGCTTGAGCATGAGGCTGACTGTAGGAGGAGAGGTGGGGTGGCTGGGCATGGGCTGGCACTGGTGCTGCTCCTGGGCCACAAGAGCTGTGTTCGATTGCTAGAGCTCCTGCTGTTCCCCGGTGGCCTGCCACCTTCCAGTCTTCCCGGCCTGTCTGGGAGCTGCCAGGACCATTTCCCCTCCCTGTCTGTGAAGCCTCTTAAGTCCTCATTAACTGAATATCCAAAGGGTTTGCTCCTTTTCTGACCATCTCAAAGAGCTGACCCAAGGCAGGTGGTATGGTTGACAAAGAAGGGCTTTGCGCTGTACTGCGTCAGATCCAAGATGTCATCAGTTGTAAGGTGCATGTCTGTTTCTGTACCAAGACAGAGAAAAAAACAACAATTGCTTCAGAATTTTAAGGAGCCTGTTGTAAGAAACATCCCAATTTCAGAGATGTTAAATGTGAAAAACGTATGTCTTAGAATTGATGAAATACAGCATATTCAGAAAGTGAGAGTTGGGGATGTTTATAGATTGAGTGGAAGAAATTATTAGGCAGACAGAAGAAGATCGTCAGAGAGAGAGAATGAGATAAATAATGAAACAAGGTCTGGCGGAGGCAGGAAGGACCTGGCTCAAGGTCGCAGAGGAAAGCCTCCACCCTGGTGAAGTGTATGGTGGGCCATGGAGGTGTGGCTGGAAATAAACATATAGTGGGACAATGGACATTTAGGACATTTAGACCTTGGATCTCTCTTTTCTCCATCATTGGGAGGCAATTTCATATTTCATTTTGGAATTATTTTGGGACATTTCTTTATGAGTTCCTTTACAAGCTCAGACTTGTGTTTCTGAGTTTTAACTGCATTTTTCCAGTGATTTTATGAGATGGCTGAGTGCGTAAGGATGTAGAATTTAGTGTTTAATAAAGGACAAACAAGCTCCAACACAAGCGCACAGCCTCTGTGATCATGCTGAACTTCAGCAGAATTGCAAACAATAAGTTTCATATGATATTATCAAATGATGTGATCTCAGATTATTATGCTTAGTGAAACTGTTGCAAGCTCAAAAGCACGAGGCTAGAAGAGCTGGAGAACCTGAAGGGTGTTTGTTACATCTAGGAGGAGCCTGAAAGTTCAGCCGAACCTATCACTTGATTTACAGATGAGGAAACGAGGCCAGCAGGTGACAGAGCCTGCCCAGAGTCACACGCAGGGTACGGGGAACCAGGATTTCAGAGCTTTTCACCCAGACAAGGGGGGTTGACTCTATGTATGTGCTACACCACTCACTGGCAGATTTTTGTAAATTCTCTCTTAAATTAAATGTTTTAATTCATTTTTGAACAAAGTTGTATGTGTTCACAGTTTGTACTAACACCCAGTGGAAGCTGAAGAGATTCTTGAGCTTGAGACTTCCACAGTCAGCAAAATACCGTGTTGATACACTATTTTGATTTATTCTTGGTGGTCATAAGCTCAAGGGCAGTGGTTGCATGGGTGTCCTGCTTAACCAGGGCTGCACCTGTGCTTTGACCTCGCCTTAATGCTCCTTTTCAAATGGCTGAGCGCCCAGATGTGCCATCATCTCAGGGAAGACCGCCCTTCCCAGGCCAGCGTGTGAGGACCCTTCCATCAACCGGACAGCAGAGGTGCTGCCAGCCATGTCCCCTACTGGGTCATACCCCATGCTCATTATCCTCACCTGTGTTCTTCAGACTCACCTGTCCCCCTCCAGCAGAGACCCTCTGTGTCCTCATTTTATGCAAAGTTCTCTCTGCTGGGTCAACATTCTGGAGGTTGGGAAGGACTCTGGCACCTTGTTTTGAGAAAGCTCCATGCCTGAACTGCACTCTAAGCTGAAAATGTCCAGGGCAAGGTGTCAGCACGTCCCCAACTGGCTCAGTGTGGCGGTGAGCCATGTTAAACCACACCCTGTTGAGGGTCCTGCAGGCCGCAGAGAGACGCACAATGTAATTCAATTCAGTAAGTAGGAATTTGG
Organism: Galeopterus variegatus; assembly: GCF_000696425.1. Classification (NCBI taxonomy): domain Eukaryota; kingdom Metazoa; phylum Chordata; class Mammalia; order Dermoptera; family Cynocephalidae; genus Galeopterus; species Galeopterus variegatus. Next base: position 2,793 of record NW_007770167.1, on the reverse strand, counting down.
CTACATTTGTTTTTCTAAAATTAAATGCACTTAGGCTGAGAGTTTTATTAAATGTTAAGTACGTGTAATTAATGGCAAATATTTTGCTCAGGGGCTCTCAACAGATAATTTGTGATCAGTTGATTCTGATAGTTAATCAAGTAAAAGACTTAGTAGCCACATTTGCCTAGCCACAACACTCGCTCTCTCTCACACACAGACACACACAGACTCACAGACGTGCACACACTGTCCTTTTACATGTTAGGCCAAAGAGCATAATTTCTTCTCAAGTTTATCACATCAAATGTTTCTTAAAATCATAGTTCATTTCCATTTCCTTCATTCCCCATTAACAAATCCCCATCTCTCTTCTTATCAAGCATAGCAGATAAATAGATGTGAAAATACAGTTTTATGTAAGAGTAGCTTTCACTTAACACTTGCGCGTTGCTATCAGTGTGTGTCACATCTCAATGTACAGACGTCTTCAGCCGCGACACGATGTGCTCCCATCTTCCTTTTCAAGAAATATCCTCATAGCAAAAAGTAGTGTT
>NW_007770167.1:0-1886 GCF_000696425.1 Galeopterus variegatus | reverse complement strand
CATGGGTTCTTCATGAGGCTTCAGTAAGATAATGGACAGACGACACTTGTGTATTATATAAAATGGTATACGATGTAAGGGACTGTTTTCATTATTATAGTTATTATTGTCATATTTATTACTATTGTGACAAGGAGTTTGGCATGAGCCTATTATTGGCCAGAGAATCTTCTGGAAGAAATAATAGGCCACCATTTAGGACTGAATGTGAAAACATTGATTTTCTTTGTGCCTTTACCAGATTTCAAAGATCCTGACTGTCACGCAGCGCCCTGCTTCTGTGAGTCCTACATGATCATTACAGTGCTTTACTTAAGTCTTATCAGGCAGGAAGGATTATGGCAAATATTGTTCAGCAATTCATTCAACAAACATTACTGGGTGGCTGCCTGCATGCTAGACTCAGATGTCTGTGAATGAAACGGACAAAAATCTCTGCCATTGTGAAATTTATAATCTAGTGGGGACAGACTATAACCAACGCAGATTAAAACTAAGTAAATTAATAGTCTGTTAAAAAATGATAACTAAGTACAAAAAAAGAAAAACAAAGAACAGGTTGAACAGGACTGGGAGTGTGGTGGATGTGTTGCCAATTTAAATAGGATAACCAGGATAGGCCTAATTGAGCAGGTGACACTTGGGAAAAGACTAGAAGGAGATGAAGGGAGAGCCATGCAGAATCCAGGCAGAGAAACAGCCAGTGCAAAGGGCCTGAGGTGAGCAGCAGCACGGCCTGCTTGAGAAGCAGCAGCAAGGCCAATTTGGTGGGAACAAAACGAGTGAGCAGGAGGTGACAAGGATATANAGGCCACCATTTAGGACTGAATGTGAAAACATTGATTTTCTTTGTGCCTTTACCAGATTTCGAAGATCCTGACTGTCACGCAGCGCCCTGCTTCTGTGAGTCCCACATGATCATTACAGTGCTTCACTTAAGTCTTATCAGGCAGAAAGGCTTATGGCAAATATTGCTCAGCAATTCATTCAACGAACACTACTGGGTGGCTGCCTGCATGCTAGACTCAGATGTCTGTGAATGAAATGGACAAAAATCTCTGCCGTTGTGAAATTTATAATCTAGCGGGGACAGACTATAACCAACGCAGATTAAAACTAAGTAAATTAATAGTCTGTTAAAAAATGATAACTAAGTACAAAAAAAGAAAAACAAAGAACAGGTTGAACAGGACTGGGAGTGTGGTGGGTATGTTGCCAATTTAAATAGGATAACCAGGATAGGCCTAACTGAGCAGGTGACACTTGGGAAAAGACTAGAAGGAGATGAAGGGAGAGCCATGCAGAATCCAGGCAGAGACACAGCCAGTGCAAAGGGCCTGCTTGAGAAGCAGCAGAAAGGCCAATTCGGTGGGAACAAAACGAGTGAGCAGGAGGTGACAAGGAGCTACAATGTGAGAGGCTGAGCCGCGTGTCCTGGGAGTGTGAGCTGCGTGTGGAACATCGGGAGGACTTGACTTTCTCTCAGTGATTTTCAGTGAGTTGGGAGACTTTAGAGTATGGAGGGATGAAGTCTCATGATCTGATCTGCCCTTTAAAAGGACCCTCCTGGTTGTGTGGTAAAAATAAATACGGGAGTGTGTGTGCAATTTTGGAAACAGAACAACCAGTTAGAAGGATATTGCAATAATCCAGGTGAGAAATAATAGCATCTAAACCCACGTGGCAGAAGAGGAGGTGTTGACAAGTGGTAAGATTTTGGATATAACTGTAACTTAGAACCAACATGATTTCATCTCAGATGGGATGTGGCAAGACAGACAGAAGCCAGGGACTACTCCAAGCTGGTGTGACAGTGAACTAGGGGGTGTGCGCCAGTTACTGAGAGCTTTAGGTTATTTTGTTAAAGTGTCCTTTAGAAAATTATG
>NW_007770166.1:0-5962 GCF_000696425.1 Galeopterus variegatus | reverse complement strand
GGTGGATCCTATTAATTTTCAGAGAAAACCCAAGTGGCTGTCAGTATGATTCCCTCCTCAAAGATGAGAAAATTCAGGCTAAATCACACACCTGTGCCCCTGGTTAATAAGAAAAGGGACCGTTATCTGAACTTGGATAGAAGAAAGAAGCTGGTGTGTGCTCCAACTAGAAGAATGGATTTCTTCCTGTAGTAGGTGGGGAAGGACTGGGGCACCTCAGGGTGCAGTGGGCACCTTTGGCTATTTCTGTCATCCCAGTGCATGCCCAGCATGCTGCTGTGCCAGTGTCAGTGGCCAAAAGGTTTTTCTGTGACAAAGTTTCCATGCCAGCCCTCCATCCCTGCTGGATCCTTTTAAGAAACACATTCTCTCTCTCTCTCTCTCTCTCTCTCTCCTCTCTCTCTCTCTCTCTCCCCCCCTCCTCCTCCGCCTCCTCCCCGCCTTGAACAACAGAATGATTTTGATGCATCCTTTAACTAACCCAAAGTAAGATCCTGACAATTTTAATCAACTAATTATACACTCCTGGTCATCTTGAAAAGTGTCCATTTTGGGTCTGTATGTCTTGACAACCATAACAGTCCTCAGCTGGAAAATTGTGATACAGGCAGAGAATTTCAATTATTCTGACATTGGGAAATTGAGAGCTGGGATTTCCTTCCCACTGGGGCCCAAGAGAAGCAGAGAGAAGCCTTATGAGGAGGACGGGGTGGCCGTCTCAGGAGCTAAATGTGGGCTCTGCTCTGCTTCTGTCTGGAAACAATCAGGAAGAGCCCAAGGAAAGGCATCAGGAGTGGAGGGATAATGCAGATGCTACAAATATAAGCATCCTAGGAATTTAAAAGAGCCTGGTGTTTCTGCTTTCCTTCCTTCATTTTTACCCTTTGCAGTTGAGACTCTTTTGCTTCTTTTCCTTTCTCTCCTCCCCTCTTCATCCCCTCCTTCTCTTCTCTTTTCCCTTTTAAGACAGTGGATGAACATTCCATCTTCACACTTAGAGGTGGCATGGGTTTGCTCACGTGTGCAAAGGACCTATTTAGTGCCAGGTGATTTACAGATATTATTTCAGTCAATTCTTAGAGAAACTCAAGAGTTACTGTTCCCATTTTACAGATGCAAGACATGAGTTTCTGAGAAAAATAAAATAACTTGCCTAGGGTCATCTAACTAGTAAATCACAGCTCTCTGATGAACCCAGCCCCATCTGATTTCAGAACCCTCCCTGAGAAGGGGGAGGGTGATCTCTTGCTTTCCTGACCTCTTTTATCCATGCCACAGCAAGAAGGTCTCACCAAAGCCTTCTCTCCCAGGTTTATTGTGCTGAAGGCCTCCAAGGAAGGGGCTGGGAGCAGGCAGCACAGGCTGAAGAGTCCTCCTAATTTTCTGGAAGCAGAAAAGGGCAGCATGGACTCCGAGAGTATTGAAGGTGGGAATCTCAGGTGTGCTCCCCCAAAGCCAATGCCAACATGTGTTGTGAATATCCGTAAGGGGATTATCTCCCGGAGCTGCTATTTCTCTTCTTTAAAGTGTGAAAGCTCCACAGAAATGAATCAGGCAACAATTGGGTGTCCTTGAACAATATCTCTCTAAGACTAAGTTGCTGGATCTGTAAATTAGGTATAGTAATGGCAATCTCAGAGGATCTCTCTCTTTTTTTTTAATGTTAAATAACTATAAGAAAGTTTTACTAATTTGGTATATAAATAAATAAGCAGTATTTTGGGCCATTAAATAGAAAATAAATATTATTTTCAAATACCAAACACAAGTATTTTATTTAGTTTATTTCATTTTTTGAGTGGCTAGCTGATACGGGGATCCAAACCCTTGACAAACACGAGTATTTTAAATGAAAGGTTTTAGGCCTAAAATATTCACTGAATTTATGATAGCAGAAATCCATCAAGTTCTATTTTCTGGGCACTGCATCTCAGCCAGTGAGCGGGAACCGGTCTGTATGTGGGATCCGAACCCTCGGCGGGAGTGCAGCAGTTTATTTCATTTTTTGAGTGGCTAGCTGATACAGGGATCCAAACCCTTGACAAACACGAGTATTTTAAATGAAAGGTTTTAGGCCTAAAATATTCACTGAATTTATGATAGCAGAAATCCATCAAGTTCTATTTTCTGGGCACTGCATGTGACAAAAGAAACCATCAGCTAGAGTGAAACCAACATGTACTATCTAGCCATATGCAAATTTTATAAAGATATTTTTAATTAACTTCTGGATTAGATGAAAAATCCGAACCAAGATAATGTTTGTGGATTGAGAAAAGTGTCACTGAAAAAGCATAGTGATTAAAGTCATAATTTTAAATTTAGGTAAATAATTCTACAAATATTGGATTAATGCTATAGGAAAACACAACTTCTGGCCACATATAAGTACTGCAGTGGAGTATTATAAATTCAGAAATACGTGAAAAACATAAAATTAGTTTTCTAGTATTAAAAATAATCACTCTACAAATTATTATTACCTTACATTGTGGGTATGCACCAAATGAAGAAAGTTGTCATTTCTCATGAGATGCTATTGTCTCCCAAAGAAAATACATGTGAAATGTTTTACTCATGTGTACATGGCAGATATTTGTGCTTTTTTAAAAAAATAATGCCATATATACTGAAATATTTTAATGCAGAAAGATAAAATCTTCAGGAAGTTACAAGAAGCCTTAAACTAAGTAATGGAGTTGAAAAAAAAAAAAATAGGAGAACTTTCCAGGTACATAAGTAAACCAAGGAAATAGTCCAGAGAATTAATCAAATTAAAAATCAAGTGCTGCCTTTAGATGTGGTAGGTTACAAGGATGCCAAATCCATGTGGATTGTCCAAATTGCCAGAGGGCCAAAGAAATAAAAACAACAACAAAACTAAATCAACTGAAAACATCTCAATGAAATATCTCCCATATGTGAGAACCAAATTACAAATTATGTTGCACATAGAAAATAAGCTCCCAGGATGAAGGTCAGAAGAAATTTCATGTCACATAAGCTGCAGATATAGAAATCATATTTTAAACACTTAAATTGATACAATAGAAAAAGTGAAAACATGCAAATTATATAAAAATAGCAACAGCAACAAATAAAGCTTTACAAGCCATAATAAGAAAAGAGCCAAAAAGAAAGTAAATAGTTTTTTTTTTTTTTGTCTTTTTGTCTTTTTCCATGTCCGGCAACGGATCGCAACCCTCAGTGTTGCCCCCGTACCAGACCAGGGACCGGCAACGGGATCACAACCCTTGGCGTTGCTCCCGCGCCTCGCTCAGCCAGTGAGCGGGAACCGGTCTGCATGTGGGATCCGAACCCTCGGGCGGGAGCGCCGCCGCGCTTCCCAAGCGGCGCACTATCCAGTGCGCCACCGGGCTGGCCTGAAAGTAAATAGTTTTAAAATTTGTTTTCTATATATATATTCTTTTTATTATTGACACATAATTGATTGTACATATCTCTGGGGTACCGTGTCGAATATCAATACCTGTGTGCAGTATGTGATGCTCAAATCAGGATAATTAGTATATTCAACATTACACAATGTTATCTTTTTTTGTGGCCCTTTACCAATTTCTCACTATCTACCCCCGCACCCCCCACCTTTCCCACCTCTGGTAACTTCAGTTCTGTTGTCGCCTTCTGAAAGTTCAATGTATTATCGTGATTCTCTTTCCTTCTTCCCTTCCTTCCTTCCTTCCTTCTTTTAAATTTATTTTCAGCCACAAAACAAGTCTTAATATGTATAAAAAGATTAAGATCATAGAAAATATTTTTTCTGAACATAATAACAGAAGGAAATTTAGAAAACCCACAAACGTGTGGAAATTAAACAATACACTCCTAAATAAACAATGAGTAAAAAGAAAAATTACAGGGAAATTAGAAAGTACTTTGACATAAAAATCAAAGTGCAACATACCAAAATCTATAGAATGCAGGTCTTATGCAGTGCTTAGAGGAAAATTTGTACTTGTAAACACCTATATTAAAAATAAGAAAAATCTCAAATCAGTAATGTGAACTTTTGGCCTGCCCCATGGCTCACTCGGGAGAGTGTGGTGCTGGTAGCGCCGAGGCCGCGGGTTCAGATCCCTATATAGGGATGGCCAGTTTGTTCACTGGGTGAGTGTGGTGCTGACAGCACCAAGTCAAGGGTTAAGATCCCCTTACTGGTCATCTTTAAAAAAATAATAATAATAATGTGAACTTCTACCTTAAGAAAAAAGAAAGAGAGTAAACTAAACAAAAACGAATATAAGTAGGAAATAATATCACAATAGAAATATATGAAATAGGGAATTTAAAAACAATAGAGAAAATCAACGAAATCAAAATTTGATTCTTTAAAAAGAAAAAATTTGCAAGCCTTTATCTAGATCAACAAAGGAAAAAAGAGAGAAGACTAAAATTACTAAAATCAGAACTAAAGCAGGGATATTATTATGTTGTCATTATGGTTTTTTGTGGTGGTAAGATTTAGCTTCTTTCTCTTTCTTGTTTACATTTTTGTTCTACCTGTGAGTTTTGTTTTTTCTTGTGTATTTGTGGTAGTGATAATCATTTTTCAGATTCCAGATGCAGGATTTCCTGCAAAGCTTGTCGTGTGGTGGTGAACTCGCACAGTTTTTGTTTGTCTGGAGAATACACTACTTTTTCCGTTGTTTCTAAGGGATAGCCTTGCTGGGCACAGTATTCTTGGCTGGAAGGTTTGGGAGTTTGAATGTATCATCCCATTTTCTCTTGGTCTGTAGAGTTTCTGTTGAAAAGTCTGCTATTAGTCTGATAGGGGCTAACTTACAGGTGACTTGATGCTTTTCTCTTGCTTCTCTTAAGATTCTCTCTTTGTCTTTGAACTTTGCCAGTTTGACTATAATGTGTCTTGGAGAGGATCTTTTGGGATTGAATCTGTTTAGGGATCTTTGAGCCTCTTGGATCTGAAGGTTTATGTCTCTCCCTACGTGTAGGAAGTTTTCCGTCATTTCCATGCCTTTTCCGTTCTCTTCCCCTTCTGGAACACCCATGATTCAAATGTTTGTGCACTTAAGGTTGTTTGCTAGCTCTCTCAGATTTTCTTCATTTTTTAAATTCTTTTTTTTTTTTTTTTGGTCTGCCTAGGTTATTTTCAAAAGACTACTTTCAAGATCAGAAATTATTTCTTCTGCTTGTCCTAGCCTGATGTGTAAGATCTCAGTTGTGTTTTTTATTTCATTGAGTGAATGTTTCAGTTCCACAAGTTCATTCTTTTTTAAGGTATTAATCTCTTTGTAAGTTTCCTCCTTCGTATCCTCATTTTTTTTCTCATTTCATTTCATTATGTTGTCTAACTGAATCTGCTCATATCTCATTGAGTTTCTTTGAGATTGTTGCTCTGTATTCCTTTTCCGTCATTTCAAGGGTTTTTTGCTCTGTAGGGTCTGGCATTTGAGAATTCCTGTATTCTTTTGTTGGTGTCATATTTTCCTGTTTTTTGTGTGTGTTTCTAGTGTCTCTACATTGATGTCTGGTCATCTGGTAGACCAGTTGCTTCTTCTGTTACTCTGGTGTGGGCTTTGAGGAGAATGACATCCTCTTCTTTTTCCAGTCTCTGCTGATGACTCTCCTTGTGTTAATGCTGTCAAGTGTCTTGTGGGCCCCCTGAACAGTGGCTGTGGCTATTGTCGTGGTATCAAGCCACTTTTGCAGCAACGTGGTTGTGGTGGTGGCTGTGGAGGGCCTCCCACATGGAAGTGGTGCTTTCAGTGTGCCCCTTGCCTGCTTCTGGGTGGGGGGTGCTGCCTTCAGCTCCTGCCTAGGACTGGGTGTACTCTGTTTCTGCCAGAGGATTGTTTTGAGAATTAAATTGGAAAACATATTGGGCATCTAGCCCGGGATCTGAATCATAATAAATGTGTAATAATGCTATTTTTCCTTCCTTCAACAATAATTATTGTGCCAAGCTTTGTGCTAGTTTAGGGTT
>NW_007770165.1:5122-5963 GCF_000696425.1 Galeopterus variegatus | reverse complement strand
TGCAAGAAATCCTCAAGGGAGTCCTGCATCTGGAATCTGAAAAATGATAATCACCACCATGGATACATAAGGAAGAACAAAACCCACTGGTAGAACAAAAATGCAAATGAGAAAGAGAAACTAAATCTTACCGCCACAAAAAAACAACAAGCATCAAAGACACAATAAAAGGAGAAGAAAGGAACAAAAGGTATTTAAAACATCCAAATGAAAATCAATAAAATGCCAGAAGTAAGACAATACCTTTCAATAACAACCCAAAGTGTAAATGGATTAAACTCTCCACTCAAAAGACACAGACTGACTGACTGGATTAAAAATCTAGACCCAACTATATGCTGTCTTCAAGACATTCACCTCACCTGTAAAGACACACACAGACTAATAATGAAGGGATGGGAGAAGATATACCATGCAAATGGAAACCAAAAATTGAGCAGGAGTAGCTATTCTTATATTGGATAAAATAGACTTTAAACCAAAATAAGAGGCAAAGAAAGCCACTATACAATGATAATCTATCCAACAAGAAGATGTAACAATCATATATATATGCACTCAACCCAAATATATAAAGCAAACACTATTAGGCCTAAAGAGATAGACCCCAATATGATAATAGTAGGGGACCTGAACACCCCTCTGTCAGCACTAGACAGATCATCTAGGCAACAGATCAATAGAGAAACACAAGATTTAAACTACACTTTAGGCCACCTGGACCTGACAGATATCTACAGAACATATCATCCAACATGTAAGAATATACATTCTTCTCATCAGCACATGGAACATTCTACAGTATAGACCATACATTAGGTCACAAATCAAGTCTCAACAA
>NW_007770165.1:2766-3781 GCF_000696425.1 Galeopterus variegatus | reverse complement strand
TGAGAAGATAAACAAAATAGACAAGCCATTAGCTAGGCTAACTAAAAAAAGAAGAGAGAAGTCCCAAATAACAAAAATTAGAAATAGAAAAGGAGACAGTACAACCAATACCACAGAAATGCAAAGAATCATTAGACAGTATTATGAACAACTGTATGTCAACAAATTTGAAAACCTGGAAGAAATGGATAAATTTTTGGACACATACAGACCACCAAGACTGAACCAAGAAGAAATAGAAAACCTGAATAGACCAATAACAAGCAACAAGATTAAATCAGTAATCAGCAGTCTCCCAACAAAGAAAAGCTCAGGACCAGATGGCTTTACTGCTGAATCCTGCCAGACCTTCAAAGAGGAATTAATACCAATTATCTTCAAACTATTCCAAAAAATTGAAAGAAGCCATTCTCCCAAATTCATTCCATTCTGAGACCACTATCACTCTTATACCAAAACCAGACAGATATACAACAACAAAAATAACCTCCAAGCAATATCTCTGATGAACATAAATGCAAAAATCCTCAACAAAATATTAGCAATCCAAATACAGTAACACATCAAAAAAGTTATACACCATGATCAAGTGGGATTCATCCCAAGGATGCACAGATGGTTCAGCATACTCAAGTCAATAAATGTAATATACCACATCAACCAAATCAAGGACAAAACTGTATGATTATCTCAATAGATGTAAAAAAGCATTTGACAAAATTCAACATCCCTTCACGATAAAAACTCAGCAAATTAGGTATAGAAGGAAAGTATCTCAACACAATAAAAGCCATATATGACAGACCCACCACCAATATCATTAAGGACGGGAACAAGACAAGGATGCCCACTCTCACCACTCCTATTTAACATCATATTGGAAGTACTGGCCAGAGCAATCAGGCAAGAGAAAGAAATAAAGGGCATCCAGACTGGAAAAGACAAAGACAAACTGTCCCTCTTTGCAGATGACATGATCCTATATATAGAAAAACCTAAAGATTCAAACCTCTCA
>NW_007770165.1:0-2206 GCF_000696425.1 Galeopterus variegatus | reverse complement strand
CTCTCACCACTCCTATTTAACATCATATTGGAAGTACTGGCCAGAGCAATCAGGCAAGAGAAAGAAATAAAGGGCATCCAGACTGGAAAAGACAAAGACAAACTGTCCCTCTTTGCAGATGACATGATCCTATATATAGAAAAACCTAAAGATTCAAACCTCTCAGATCTGATAAACAATTTCAGTAAAGTTTCAGGATACAAAATCAACACACAAAAATCAGTAGCCTTTTTATACTCCAACAGTGAACTAGCAGAAAAAGAAATCAAGAGAGCAAGCCTATTTACAATAGACACCAAAAATATAAAATACCTGGGAATCAATTTAAGCAAGGAGGTGAAAGATCTCTACAATGATAACTACAAATCACTGCTGAAAGAAATTAAAGAGGAAAACAAAAGATGGAAAGATATTCTATGCTCTTGGATTGGAAAAATTATAAAATCCCTGGGAATCAATTTAAGCAAGGAGATGAAAGATCTCTACAATGATAACTACAAATCACTGCTGAAAGAAATTAAAGAGGAAAACAAAAGATGGAAAGATATTCTATGCTCTTGGATTGGAAAAATTAACATTGTGAAATGTCCATAACTGCCAAATTGATGTGCAGGTTCAATGCAGTCTCCATCAAAACATCAATGACATTCTTCAAAGAAATAGAAAAAAAAAATCCTAGCATTCATATGGAACAACAAAAGTCCCCAAATAGCCAAAGCAATCCTAAGCAAAAGATTAAAGCCAGGGTCATTACACTACCTGACTTCAAATTATACTACAAAGCTATTGTAACCAAAACAGCATGGTACTGTCATAATAGCAGTTACTCAGACCAATGGAACCAGAATAGAGAACCAAGAAATCAACGCACATTCTTACAGCCAACTGATATTTGATGAGGGCAGCAGGACCATACAATGGGGAAAGGTCTGCCTCTTCATAAGTGCTACTGGGAAAACTGGACATCCATATGTAGAAGAATGAAACGAGACCTGTACCTCTCACCATATACCAAAATAAATTCAAAATGTTTAAAGACTTATATATATGACCCAAAATTATAGAACTACTAAAAGAAAAGATAGGGGAAACAGTTCAGGAAGTAGGAGTGGGCAAAGACTTTATGAACAAGACCCCAAAAGTACAGGCAACAAAAGGAAAAATAAACAAATGGGATTACATCAAACTAAAAAGCTTCTGCACAGCCAAAGAAACAGTTAACAGAGCAAAAAACAACCTACAGAATGTGACAAAATATTCTCAAGTTATGCATCCAACCAGGGATTAATATCCAGAATATACAAGGAACTCAAGCAATTACACAGTAAAAAAAACAAGTAAGCTAATTTAAAAATGGGCAAAAGAGCTGAATACACATTTCTCAAAGGAAGACACACAAATAGCCAACAGACATGTGAGAAAATGTACATCACTAAGCATCAGGGAAATGCAAATCAAAACCACATTGAGATATCCTCTTACTCCAGTTAGACTAGCCAGTATCAAAGAGACAGAGAATAAGAAATGCTGGCAAGGATGCCGAGAAAGGGGAACCCTCCTACACTGTTAGTGGGACTGAAAATTAGTGCAGCCATTATGGAAAACAGTATGGAGGTTCCTCAAACAACTATAGACAGAACTGCTGTGCAATCCATCATTCCTGCTGCTGGGTGTATACCCAAAGGAATGGAAATCATCATGTCAAAGAGATACCTACACTTCCATGTCTATTGCAGCTCTATTTACAATAGGTAAGAGTTGGAACCAACCTAAATGTCCACCAACAGACAAATGGGTAAGGAAAATGTGGTGTATATATGCAAAATGGAATACTACTCTGCCGTAAAAAGTAATGAAATTCTGCCTTTCGCTGCAACATGAATAAGCTTAGAGAAAATTATGTTCAGTGAAATAAGCCAGACACAGACGAAATACCGCATGTCCTCACTCATAAGTGGGAGCTGGTTGGGGGGAAAGGAAAGAAAGAAAGATACAACAATCAAAATAATTCCTTGAACTCTCAAAAGGGGAAAACAGAACTGAGGACACCAGAGGTGAGGGGGGCAGAGATAAAAAATAAATTAATTAATAATAATTTAGGGAATATATAACCTATCTTTGAAATAAAATGAGATTAAAAAAAAAAAGGTGTCTCAGGCTGCCAAAAAAAAGAAAGTAATAAAATGAGATTTTTCAGGGAAAAAAA
>NW_007770164.1:0-5963 GCF_000696425.1 Galeopterus variegatus | reverse complement strand
GCGGGAGTGCCGCCGCACTCCCAAGCGGCGCACTCTCCAGTGCGCCACCGGGCCGGCCCGGAAGTTTGGTTTTTAAAATCATAATCCCAAAAATATTTACAGAGAATCATTCAGAATAGACGAGAATTTTTAAAAGAACTTTCTCAAGCAGATCTTTTAATAATAAATGTTAAATTTTCAAACTATTATGAGATCTTGGCAAGCCTATTACAGAGTTAAAGATTTTGTTATTGTTTTGTCATTCAATCACATTTCCTAATAACGCATTGTGTACAAGAGAAACCAAAAAAAGTTTAAAGAAAATGTACTATCAAAATATTCCAAAATGTACAGGGGTAGCCTTATTCATCTTCCAATCTCTGGCTTTCAGTGCTAGGCAAAGCAGTGCAGCCTGATTGTCAGATGGCTACAGGTCTCCACCCTTTAGGCTTTGAGCACACAATCTTGGGATCACAGAATTGAAGACCATCCTTAGATCTTGCATTCTCCCTCCTCTTACATTTCTCTTGATGAGTCAGTGAGGTTTTATAATATCATTATTTAATTCTCTCCGTAATATGAAATAAGAATAGTACAAAAGAATTCAAAGAATCAATTTGAATGCTATCATGGAGAAAATTGGAAACTATTTTAAATGTCAAGGAGAAGAGTCAAACCTAAGTGTCTATGATCCTTAACATTTACAAAGCAATCAGAGATCCATGACTCTCTTTTTTAATAGAAAACTCCTTTCCTTAATATTAATACCCAACTAGACACTGATAAACAGAAGCATTTAGTGAAAAATAAATTATTTCGCTCTTTGATAATGAACTGGTATTAGTGTCTGTCCAATTTGGAACCACCCAATTTCACAATTTCATGATTTCTCAAGACTAAAGATATTGTTACACTCATACTTTCCACAGAAGCATGCATTGGTTCTTCCAATGAAGAGATGTGAAGAAACCAAACCACTTATGAGTATTCATTCTGGAATAAAACTTGATGTGTCACTGTTGTAGAAATGGACTAGGCAAGAAGCAACCCAACACTTTGAGGGTTGGAGAGCCAGGAATTTATTACACTAGCCGGCCCGGACAGACTACAGCCTGAAAAAAATCTAGACCCAAAGCCCAGGTCCCACAGGGCTTATATAGGCAAACTTCTCCAGGTTTTAGGTTTTGCTTTCTCAGCATTCATGTGGTCTATGCAGATAAGCAAGTTACAGAAGCCAAAAACACAAGCAGTGATTAGAGGCCAGACCAGTGCAACAAGCAAACTGTGTTTCAAAGACAAAATATTACTTCAAGGACAAAACAGGCTTATGAGAAAGTTAATTTGGCATTTTTTCCTAACATTACCAACTCATTTTTGTAAAAAATTGGGTGAGGTTTTGATTTTTACCTACTTACCTACTTAACCTACTTAATGACATAGGAAATACAAATGCTTAATGTAGACATTAAGGATAGAATCCTTTAAAAGGAAAAATTTTGTGGCCAGAAAAGAAGAAATACTTCACATCACTAACTTGTACAGGGTACTGTCCACTTACTCTCTCCATTTCTCATCTTCTGCTCAAGCTGTTCACTCACAGTTCCCAAGTCAATGAAATTGTAGTAGAATTGATTCCCATTTGTAATTTTGTGGTTGTTCTGTAAGAAATCCTCATATTGTTCTATAAAAAAGAAATGTAAGTACTCTTAAGAGTATAACTGAAGAAAACAGAGACTGTTTCAGAAATGGTACTTATACTTAAAAGACACAATAGTTCATAACACCTTGAGAAAAAGCAATTTTTAATCTCAGAGCATTGAATGTTTCAGGAAGACCCGACTCATCTCCTTGCTTTCTTCCTTGTTTTATTTATCACGTGCCTTCTACCTACTTACTCAAATTCTCTTTTCTCCACAAGCCCTGAAGACACTGGCTGTCACTATGGCCTCTTTATAGGGCCTACGGAACATTGTAGAGAAAAGGTATAGGAAAGAAGAAAATAAATTTACATTATATGATTTGATCCCAACAATAGATCTCTGAGAGAGGGAGAGGAAGGAGGACATTGTGATGATGCCCGTTTCACATGGAGAGAAAGGCTCAGAGAGCAAGGGACTTGCCCAGAGCTAGGAAGTTTCTGTCAGAGACAAGACGAGAGTCAGTATCTCCTGAGCTCCAGTTTAGCTATTTTTCCACATCACTATGGGTCTTCTCTACCAATTTCCAGAATAGTTAATGTCCATGTAAGAAAGTAAAGTTTCTTATCCTTCTTCTCATCACAAAGGAAGGGGAAAATCTGGTTTGAATTAAAATATAGGGAACTTAAAATATTTCATAGAATTTGAGGGCACATACTTTCCGTAAGCTTCCAACATTAGTGATATTAGGATAATCTTTATATGCAAGAGAAATGTTTCATTGCTACTGCTTAAATTTGTGCCAAATTCTTTTTCTTTTTCTGCCCAGATATTATTTAAAATATTAAGGTTTATAATATTTCAGTGGTTACATTCTGTTCTTCACCCAAAACCAGTCATTCCTAACACAACATCACCCAATATTACTTATCTTATGATTGTGAACATGGGCCATGAACTAAAGCTGGATATAATGGTGTCTTCCATGCTCCACATAAAGTAACTACTGCATTTGTAAAGCGTGCCTTCACCTACGCAACATCATTTAATAGTATCAAAAAGAAACATGGTGTGTGTGCGCACATATATACCTTAATTTGGGTGCATAACAAACATTTGAAGCACACTTGAAATTTACTTTGCTTTTTTAAAAAAAAAGTAATGATCAGCATGAGCATCCTTAAACCATGAAATGCTTGAAAAATTTAACCTGCAGCACTGAACAGATATATCTGTATGCACCAGAGCTGGCACTACCAATAAGCATAGTCTCAAACCCATAACATCAAATCTTTCTCCTTTCTATCATAATTCACATCTTGGTCATCCAGAGAAATGTTACTTGCACATTATTATTCAGCACAATCTCATCAACTTTTTCCTTTAGCAATGACCTTAATGATAAGAAATTAAGCTGTTTGAAATAACATTTGTAATTAATCCATTTCCATAAGATTAACACGTCAAACATCACAAGAATACATATAACAGTCTTTTGAAGATTAAAACTCCCTGGTCACATTTCACTTAAAACCATGCAAAATATTATCACAATGTAATCAGAAGAATATAAATCGCTCGGTGGCCCCTGTGTTTTATGTTTATTCATTTATTCTTTCATCCAACAAATATTTGTTAATATGTCAGTGTTACAGGCAACACACTGTTGGAGTCAAGAGAAACAGAAAAACAAGGCTAAGCCCTAGTTCTGAAGGCATTCAAAATCTAAGTAAGACAGGTTTGTTTTGTTTTTGTTTTTGTTTTTGTTTAAAAAAAAAAAGTTACTCTGGTGGGTATAAGAGAAATGAATAGAGTCGGAGGTCTTGGGAGCATAGAGTCAAGAACAACACCTCTACGCACAAAACAAGAAAGACTGTAAATAGAGGAAATAATGTACTACACACAGAAGCATGAAAAATTATGGCATGTTGTGAAAATAACAAGCAATTCCCATGAAACACGACACACTATCCAACACTCCATCCCTCTTTCTTCTAAAGTAATGGCAAAGGTAAGACTGTACAAGAGACTGGGAGAACACAAAGTTAGAAAAGCAGATCTGGCACAGATTTTGCAGGGCCTTGTACACTATACTAAGGAGTTCAGAGGAGATTTGGGCTTTATCCAGGTTATCAGAAGCCACTCGAAGATTCTAGACAGTGAAGCCACATGACAGGATGTATGTTTTAGAAAGATGAGTATTGTGACTGGTGCAGAGAATGGATTGTATGAGAAGAAACTGGAGCTAAAGAGGCTGATTAGAAGACTGTTGAATTAGCTCTGGTAAAGGACTGAATAAAAACAGCAGCTGTTGTAGGCACCAAGGGAAGACATCACCTTCATTCCTCTGAATGTTCTCTGAAAAATCACCTGATAAACACAGACTAATAAAAAGAAAGGGCATAAAATTTTTTATTATATCATAGTCTTACATGACACAGGAGCCTTCAGAATGAAGACCCAAAGATGTAGGAAATAGTGTCCATTTTTATGCTTTGGTTCTGTGAAGCAGGCAAAACCATGTAGAAATGTGATTGGACGAGAAAGGTATGATCTAGTGCTAATAGACTCAGTGAAGAAAACCCAGCAAGGCCTGTCTGTTCAGGTTCTGAACAGATTGTGTAGGGCATTCATTCCTCCAGGGTATGGGCAGGACCCTTTCCGGAATGGGGATCTTATGATCTACCATCAGACAAGGTTGGTCAGGGAATTTCTTCATGGCCAGCTCCAAGACAGAAAGTGAAAGATAAGTTAGCGTAGGTCTATGACCAACCTTGGGGAAGAGGAACTCTAGTTTCTTTTTTTTTTTTTTCTTTTTTTATTCTATATAAAGATGACTTGTTTGGGGCTCTTAACCCTTAACTTGGTGTTGTCAGCACCACACTCACCAGTGAGCAACCGGCCATCCCTATATAGGATCCAAACCCGTGGCCTCAGTGTTATCAGCACCACACTTTCCCGAGTGCGCCACGGGCCGGCCCAGGAACTCTAGTTTCTATGGCTTGCCTCAGGGGAGAATGAGGCTGAGAGAGGAAAACAGGAGAAGGTCAAAGGAAAACTTTGCTTTTAAGGCTGCTTGTGAGGCCTTCATTTTACGGTATCACTCTCTGGAACCGCACATTGTCAAGGCCGCAGAAGAGGAGAGGTGGTGACAAATGCAAAAAGTATTTAGGGTATAGACTTCCAAGTAAAGTAACAGTGAGTTAGTGAGTAACTAGGCATAGATGGCAAGGGAGACAGTGATACTATGTTTTCAGACTTAGATGGTTAAGTGAATTAACTACCTCTGAGATAGATGGAGATGCCATAATCAAAATTGAAAAAGAAGCATATTTTGAGGGAGAAGCAACGTAGTGACATTAGTTGAGAAAATATCAGGGTATTCTTAAGGGAAAGTATAAAGATGTGGAGGGCTGAGACAGTGGAGGGAGTATGGCTGGAAATGAAGATTGTAGAGCCCTTGGCAAACAGATGGCCCTTGCTGAACAAAATGGCCTAGAAAGAGCATGTAAAGGATAAATATAATAGAAAATAATCTTCTTTAGTTCCTCTTTAAAAATCTATGATCTCTGCAATGTGATTCAAACAGAAAAGTATCCAATATTTAATATCTTCACCCTACTAAAGCAATGGCAAAATAGGTAGAAATATACACATTGCTACTGGCATTAGCCACTTTACTATTTAATTCTTTCATTGCTGATGTTAGGGGTGTAGAATAAGATACCAAAAGAAGAAGAATATTAATGATGATATAAATAAGTAACCAGAAGTTTCTAGGACAAGGAAGCAAAAAAGATAATTCAGGAAAATACAGAAAGATATTGCCTTGGATTGAGTGTCCCCCCAAAACTTGATGCCCACTGTGACAGTCTTCAGAGGGTTGGAAATCCCATTATGGTAATTGACAGGTGGGGCCTTGAACAGGTGATTGGACTCTAGGACCATGCAGTAGTGAATGGATTAATAATGGTGGTCAGGGACGTGGTCCTGAGGGCTTTAAAAGGAGAGCGAATGAGGAACTATTACTCTCTCTGTCTGCCATTTTCTGCCATCTGAGACCCCTGAGTCGCTGTCACCACCACCAAGACCCTCACCAGATGTGGTCTCTGGACTTTGGACTTCCCAGCCTCCAAAACTGCTAGCAATAAATTTTGTTTTCTTTACAAATCACCCAGTTTCAGGTATTTATGTTATAAGCAACAGAAACAGACTAATACAGATTTGGTGTTAATACCCTCATTGTTCTAAGCAGTTTTGTCATTGGATAATAATGATGATAATGGGTGATGGAGTTTGGATGTGTTGTCCCCACCAAAACTCATGTGGAAATCTGATCCTCAATGT
>NW_007770163.1:4969-5963 GCF_000696425.1 Galeopterus variegatus | reverse complement strand
GCTGAAGGCACTGGGGGCCTCTGCTCCCAGCTTTTCCATAATCCATTCCAGGTGTTTCCACTTCCTCCCACCTATCTTCTCTGCAACAGCTGTATAGTAGGCATTGACAAATGACAATTGAAATAATGCTGGACCATGAGTCATTGTCCTGGCTGTACCGCAAACCTGTGTAAGCATAACCCACAGTCTGCTGATCTGTAAAATGGAGGTTTCAGACAGAAGAACTCCATGTTTCCTTCTGCTTCTACCAATACATGACTTCTGCGATTCAAACAATTCATTGAGAGATGGACTCATTCACTCATTCACACGTTCATTCATTGAACAAGCATGGATTGAGTGATGAGTATGTGCCAGATTCTTTAAGGCTCCAGAGCTCAAGCGGTGAACTAGAAGGATGTCCCCGTGCCCTCATGGAGCTTACACTGGAGTGGGGAAAACCAGACAATAGCCAAGTAAACAAGTTCAAATAAATAGCACAATTTCAGCTTATAAATTCTAGAGGAAGAATAAAGTGTGAGCTTATGGCTATTTGAGGTAACATAGTTAGGGACCTCAATGAAGTGAAGGAGTGAGCGATTTCTAGGCTGTTACTCCAAGGGAGCAATGGGAGGACCTACAAGTTATTCCAGCTCGAAAGAAACTGCATTCAGCCTGTGTAAGTTAAATGATTCTTAGCTTTTGGCTAGAAATATAGCCATTTGATATGGTTTTACTGATCATCTATCTCATTGCTCTAATCAGCCAATTTAGTGATCCTGATCAATTTAATCTGATTAAAATACAGACAAATGAATTGTTACTTAAGTTATTGGATGGCCATGAGTGGCAAATATTTGAGACCACTGTCCGTAGACTAGACAACTTCTACCTCCAGAATGGATCTCGTAAGCTTTCATATCACCCGAAAGCACCTTTGTTCTGAACATAACTAATTTTCGACCATGATGGTGTGGCTTGTGGACTAACCAGGTTCTCTCTCTCTCTCTCTCTC
>NW_007770163.1:2719-4000 GCF_000696425.1 Galeopterus variegatus | reverse complement strand
TCTCTCTCTCTCTCTCTCTCAAGATTATTTTTCTATGATTTACTGTGATTCCATCAAGACTGCAGAGACTATGCAGGGATAGAAAAATACATTTGGTGAAATTTTAGGCTTGAAAGCTGTTCTTTTGACGGCAATGGTAAAAGAAGCTGAAATCATTTGCTTAAATAAAATCTGGAGAAACGTTGCATTTCAGTACTTATTCTTTTCATGTTTCCCCATCTCTTCAGGTGTCCAAGCATTCACACAGTAACTTGCATTTAGAAACATCGTGTATCTCTGCTAGATGCCAGGAATACAAAATGAATACAATGCCCTCTCTGCCCTCAAGGTGCTGATAGTACAGTAGCCCAAAGGGTATATTAAATAATATAGATGAAATGTGTATTGAAATATAGGCTAGTTCTTAACATTGTATCAGTCAGAGTTATACTGTAATAACAAACAATTCCAAATTTTTGGTGGCTTAAAGCTATCAAAGCTTGTTTCTCATTCAAGCCACAGGTCCACTGAGAGTAGGCAGTTTGGGGAGTGTGTCGGGAGAATCTGTTCTTCCTAAATATTCAGCTACTCAGCTTGATGTAGCAGCCACCATTGTGAATATTATTGGTTGCCATGCCAGAGAGAAAAGAAAGCCTTGGAGGATCTCAAACAGGAGAGTAAATCTTCTAGCACAGGAGTGACACATGTTTTCTATCATGATTAGTCTCAGGACCCCATCCACCCAAAAAGGATCCAGGAAATGGAATCCTACTGTGTGCCCAGAAGAGAACTGGAAATATTTCATAAACAGCAGTAATGATTATAATAGATATGAAAGAGCCAAAAGACCTGCTCTCTGGCCTCAAAAAGCTTGCCTGCTAAAACAAAATTTGTTTCATCAAGAAAAGAACTAAAAATTCTGCCTTCTCCTTAAAAGACAAGTTTAACAATGCCTTGGGGAAGTATAATTACCTGGTTATTTACATCATCATGTTGAAATCTCCTGTTTAATTGGAAAGTATGCCCTCTCCTTGCCCTCCACTTCCTTGTGGAGTATTTCCAGATTAGGGAGAAGGAAAGGTAAAAGCAGTAGAGATGTTCCTGTTCTCCAGAAACACACAATCCAAAAAGTTATGAAAATCAGATCATCAGATTCAATCAACTCTCGGCTAATAAGCAGTTATAATAACTCAGTCTCCAATATCTCTCATCGATCCCATCCTAAGGAAGCATTGATCATCGCTGCCTTTTTCATTACCAGTTGGGCAGCCTCCCAGGGTTCCAGGGCAGAGCTGGGAGTAT
>NW_007770163.1:0-2164 GCF_000696425.1 Galeopterus variegatus | reverse complement strand
GCTGCCTTTTTCATTACCAGTTGGGCAGCCTCCCAGGGTTCCAGGGCAGAGCTGGGAGTATCAAGAGGATGTTAACCTTCAGAAGCCCTAGGAGAAAGCTGGCATTTACACCAAAGCAATTAGCCAGCAATTTTGGTATTTGTGACTGGCTCACAGGGCCAGCAACCCAGCCAGAATCTTTTTCTAACAGACATCAAGTCTGATTCATTCAGAAAATGTTCCCCCCAAAAGGTCACTCCACAACAGCAATCGCAAATACGAGGGTACTTCACAAAATTCATGGAAAAATTTGGTTTATCTTTTAATTCTATTTTTCTGTGAACTATTTGAAGTACCCTCATATGTAAGTAATTGCTGGGTTAGTTTTTGATGGATTCTCAATTTTGCTTAGATATTATCAATTTGATTAGATACAAGTTTGGGTAACCAGAGGATGGTCGTCCAACAACTATGGGGGTGGGAGGGAAGCTGTCATTCCAAGTTCTAATGACCAGCAGCTGACTTGACTTCCCAGTCTAACTGGTGAGTCTCTTGTTTAGGAATCAGTACAAAATAAGAGAAACGTTTGTCTTGGGGTTGAAATCATTTTGATTTCTAAGGGTAAACTGTTTCTATATATAATCCCCAAACCACCATAATTATGACTAATGAATACAATAGCAATTCTCATGCTACCCAGTGAAAACAATATTTTTTATGACCTTGTCTACCCTCTAGGCTAAGACACTGTATCCCCATGTCTAGGTTTCTTCAAAGACTTATCCCTTTACCACCCTTTACTCTCTCATCTTTTACACATCAACACATCATTTACCTGAAACTTTTCTCACCAATGACTTCCCATTACCCAATGCAATAGCTTTCATTCCTTGACACCATTGTATATGAGGAGTGTGTTAGTTCATTTCTGTTGCTTATAACAGAACACCTGAAACTGGGTAATTTATAAAGAAGCAAAGCTTTATTTCCTACAATTTCAGAGGCTGGGAGTTCCCTGGTCCAGGGAACACATCTTGTGAGGGTCTTCTTGGTGGTGACTGTATACATGCTGCAGGGTGTCATGGCGAGAATGGCTTGAGCAAGAGAGAATCAATCTTCTCACTCACTTTCCTTATAAAGCCATCAGAACCATGCCCATTACTCCAGGAGTGGATCGATCTATTCATGAGGGCACAGTCCACACAATCTAATCACCTCTTAAAGGCCCCACCTTTCAAATACCATGATTGGATCTCCCACCTTCTTAACACTGTTGCAATGAGGACTGAGTTTTCAATACACGATTTTTTTTGGGGGGGGGGGCACAATCTACTAGCAGGGAGATTCTCCTGTGGCTAAACAAATAGGCTTCAGGAGCAGTGTGATCCTAAATCCTGGGTCTACTCTTATGAGCTGATGTAAACTCTCTGACATCTAGGTTTCCTCATCAAGAAATGGGGATAATATGAGGGCCCATGTCATATGCAATGAGATAATATATGCAAACAGTCTGACAGTGCCAGGCACAAGGCCAGCTCTCAATGTTCAGTTACTAATGTTATAATTGGTGGTGGTAATGATCATTGCTCCCTTCTTCACACTCTCTCTTCACTCCTCCTTTAGTTTCTGTTATACATAATAACCTGGTATTCATTTTAAAACTTTGATTCTATTGTCTCTTAATGCACCAAACCAAATCTCCTGCTCCTGTGTTCCCACTGGCTTAGCGTGAGCTCAGGCCCTGGACTATTGCAACAGTCTTTTGAGAAACATTCTTCACAGGAATTTTTGCTCACTCCAGTCCATTCTCTACACACATGCACAATTCAGAAGCAAAACCCTAAAAAACTCCAAACATGGCACTCTTCTGATCCAAATCTTTTAAAGCCTTCCTGGAAGAAAAAAGTGAAGACAGCTGCCTTTGCGATTCCCCTCCCTGCAAGAGCAGCCTTTGAGATTCTCTTCCATTGTTATCGCCTAAATGTTACAGAAACATCCTCCCTGGATTTGATCCAAATTTTACTGCATTTACCAAAATTGCCTCTGTGGCTTTGACTGTTGTTTTCTTTTAAGATGAAGTTATTCAATCTTAGGTTGTATTAATTAGGAAGCTTTTAGCTACAAGTAACAGAAAACACCAATTCAACTGATTTACACCAATGAGGGGTCATATTATGTCTTTTAT
>NW_007770162.1:4966-5963 GCF_000696425.1 Galeopterus variegatus | reverse complement strand
CCTCAAATTCCTCTCCTCTAACATGGGGATGCCAATTGTACTTATAATGTTTTATAAGGATGGAATGAGTATAGGCCAGTAGTAATCAATGTTTTCAGGTCAAACACCCTCTTTTTATGTCTCCCACCCCCAAGATTTTGCTATGAAAATTTTCAAGTATACGGATTTCATGGGTATTGTGCTGTGTCACACAGATCCCCCATTCAGAACTGAAAGGTTTATTCTTCCACCTGTTGGGCATTGTCACCACTGCCATGTCCAAGGTCATGCACCCTTCCCAGGGCAGACCATGTCCAATGACTGTTCTGATACCAAGGGTTCAGCGCAGAGGGAACAAAGGCCCCTACCTCTCACCCTAACATGGGCCAGTGAGGAAGGGCCATCTTAGCCCAGACCCACATAGGTCAACACAGCTGAGTCTTTGTAAGTGTAACACAGCCCAGCTTCTCCCTCGGCCCAATCTGCTTCCTTTCCTTCTCCCCACAGTACTGATCCTGAGAGCATCCCCTAATAAACCTCCTGCAAGTTTGTCTCCATCTCAGAGTGGGCTTTCTGGAGAACTTGTCTGGCAGCAATTAAAAAAGTGAAAAGAATAAACACTCATAGGCCCCCCACCTGGATTCCATAATTCTTAACATTTTGCAAGAGTAGTTGCTTCCTGTCTCTGTCTCCTTCCTACTCCTCCTTCTTTCTTGAATCATTTTAAAAGTAAGTTGCAAAGAGCATGACATTTCACCCCTAAATATTTGGGCACGTCACAATACTATTATCATACCTAAGGATATTAATAATAATTCATTTACCCAACTTTGTAGCTATTTATTTTTGAACCATGATTCAGCTATCCTGTTGTTTGGTTGTTATGAGTCTTTAGTCTCGTTTAATCTAGGATTTTTTTCTGTTGTCGATAATGAGTTTTTGAAGAGTTGGGCTAGTTTTTTTTTGTAGAATATCCCATACTCTGGATTTGCCTGACGGCTTCTTACATCATTTACTT
>NW_007770162.1:2443-2920 GCF_000696425.1 Galeopterus variegatus | reverse complement strand
TTTGCAACATTCAAATCCTTCTCCGTGACATTCCAGAAAGTGCTCAGAGTCATATGTGGGGAGAACCCATCACCATTTTAAAAGCTGCCTGAAATACACGGACTTTTGCATATATTCAGGTACAGTGATTTCTACTCTCTATCAAAAAATAAACACATAGTGAGCCAGCATTGCGCTAAGCTCTCTGGCACGTACAAGATGGTCCCTTCAGGGTCTTGTGGTCTAGTCTACATACACACTACATGAACACATTAAAAAAAGCATAACAAAACAAGGTCCAGGAGCAGGGTGATGTAGAAAGAGCACTGCAGCAGGAGTGAGAAGACCTAGTTTCTAGTACTAACTCTGAAAAAAATTGCTGTATTGCTGTGTGGCCTTGTATAAGTCACTTTACCTTTTGGATGGTCTTGTTCTTAAGCTGTAAAATGGAAGCCTACACTGTCTCTAAGGTCCCTTGTGATGTTAACATTCCATAAG
>NW_007770162.1:0-707 GCF_000696425.1 Galeopterus variegatus | reverse complement strand
TGTGGACAAATATAAATTCTCCCTATCTCTCAAATTTATGATTTATGTGTTCTCAGTTAAAACAAGCATGAGAAATTAACAGTCTCTGAATCGTAACTCTAAATTCTCTGGAGAGAGAATATGATTCACCTGTTTAGGTCAGATGACTGTGCCTGTCGAATAAATTTTGATGAGAAGGGAAGGATTGTGCAAGACAAATATTATTTTACCCACTTTGTAAAGGAGGGCAGTCCTCAGAGAAGGAGATCATGTGCTGGGCATTCCCTAACGCAGGGACAATTTCCTAGGGTCCATGTTAGGGATAGAATAGGGTAGAATAGTAACAGGATAGAATAATAATAAAGCTAATATCTTCCGTGGCTTCAGTGCTTTACAGAATCAAAGCATTCCCCTGATCATTTTTAACCATTGCAACCACCCTGTGAAATGAGTATTACTTATTTCCACTTAGGAGCAAGGAAGGAAAGAGTCAGAGGAATTAAGAGATTTCCCTAAGCCTATACCTCCTGTTTGTCTAGCACCGAGACTAGAAACCAGACCTCATGATTCCCAGCACAGCTCTCCCTCCATTATGAGAGGGAGACAGTTTTTACCAGACCCTGGGGCACATGAATGAGGGATCAGTCAAAATTTGCTCAAAGTGAAGTAGCTAGTAAAAGGCAAAGCCAGGTTTGTACCTCAGTTCTCTGATTACAAGCCGAGGATAG
>NW_007770161.1:4146-5964 GCF_000696425.1 Galeopterus variegatus | reverse complement strand
TTTCTGTGTCTGGCTTATTTTACCTAGCATAATGTCCTCTAGATTCATCCATGCTGTGGCAAATGATAGTATCCCTTTCTAAAAAAGGTGAATTGTGTGTGTGTGTGTGGGTGTGTGTGTGCACGCACACAAGGGTATTTCAAAGAGTTCATGGATAGATTGTATTATCCTTCAGTTCTATTTTTCTACAACTTTTTGAAATATGTGTATATACATATAAATATGTATGTGTGTATACATATGCACACATATTTCAAAAAGTTTCTTTGTCCATTCATCTGTCGATGGACACTTAGGATGTTTCCATATCTTGGCTATTATAAATAATGCAGAAATGAACATGGGAGTGCAATATCTTTATGAGGTACTAATTTTGTTTCCTTTGGGTATATACTCAAAAGAGGAGTTGCTGGATTATATAACAGTTCTATTTTTAATTCCTTTAGGAAACTCCACACTGTTTTTCATATGGCTAAACCAGTCTACATTCCCATTCCACAAGGGTTTTCTTTTCTCGATAGCCTTACGAATACTTGTTATCTCTTATTTTCTTGATAGTAGCCATCCTAATAGGACTGAAGTGGTAATTTTGATTTGCATTTCCCTGATGAGTAGTAATGTTGAACATCTTTTCATATACTTGTTGCCCATTTTTACGTATTCTTTTTAAAAATATATTATTTTATTTTTTATTTTATCAATATACAATGTAGTTGATTTTTGTGTCCCTTTACTGATGTCTATTCAGGTCCTTTGCCGAATTTTTCATTTTAACTATTTGCTTTTCTGCTATTGAGTTGTATGAATTCTTGATAAATTTTGAATATTAACCCTTTATCAGATATAGAGTTTGTACATTTTTTTCCCAGTCCACCGATGCCTTTTCATTTTGCTGATTGTTTACTTTGTTGTGCAGAGGCATTTAAGTTTGGTGTAGTTTCATTTATTTATTTTTAATTTTGTAGCCTGAGCTTTCAGTGTGATATCCAAAAAAATCATTGCCAAGGCCAATGTCAAAGAGTTTTTCTCCTATGTTTTCTTCTAGGGGTCTTTTAGTTTCAGATGTTTTATCCATTTTGAGTTGGGGTTTTTTGTGTGTATAGTGTAAGATAAGGACCCAATTTTATTCTTTTGCATGTGAAAATTCGGTTTTCCCAGAACCATTTATTGTAGAGACTATCCTTTCCCCATTGGGTCCTCTTGGTGCCCTTGTTGAAAATTAGTTGACCATATATGTTTTAATTTATTTCTGGGTTCTCTATTCTGTTCCACTGGTTTATGTGTCTGTTTTTAAGCCAATACCATACTGTTTTGATTACTATAGCTTTGTAATATAATTTTAAATAAAGAAGTGTAATGCCTCCAATATTCAGGGTCTTTTGTAGTACCATATGAATTTTAGGATTTCTTTTCCATTTTTCTGAAGAATGCTATTGGAATTTTGATAGGGATTGCACTGAATGTGTATATTACTTTCGGTAGTAGGGACATTTTAACAATATTATTTTTTTTCCATTTTCTTCATTTTGATTTTCTGTTAACTCTGGAATTCATTTTGGAGAGTTTCTATTGTTATGTCTCTGAATTCACTAATCTTTCTTTCCATAATATCTAATCTGCCATTAATCCCAACCAGTTTATTTTTCTTCTAATATGTTGTAGTTTTAATCTCTGAAAATTCAATTTTGGTATTTTAAAAATATGGTCCATGTCTCTACTCCACTTTTTGAACCTATAGAATATAGTTATTATAACCATTTTTTTTTCTTTTTGTCTTTTTTCGTGTCCGGCAATGGATCGCAACCCTCAGTGTTGCGC
>NW_007770161.1:2586-3321 GCF_000696425.1 Galeopterus variegatus | reverse complement strand
GTGCCGCGCCCGCACCTTGCTCAGCCAGTGAGCGGGAACTGGTCTGTAGCAGTGCGCCACCGGGCCGGCCCCTATAACCATTTTTAGTGTCCTTGTCTACTACTTCTAGTAAATGGGCCAGTTCTGAATCAGTTTTAAATTTTTACTCGTTATGAGTTTTAATTTCCTGTTTCTGCCTAATAATCTTTGATTGCCTGACAGACAATGAATTTTACCTTGTTGATTACCAGAAAGTTTTTTATTCCCGTAAATATTCATTGGCTTTGTTCTGGGATTTTTAAGTTACTTAAAAATATTTTGATCCCTTCAGGTCTTTCCTTAAAATTGCAATTATTGGGAATGGAGGAGTGCTCACTCTAGGGTTAATTATTCTCCACTCTTGAAGTAAGACCCTTCTGTGTACTCTATCCTTGAATCCTGAGATTTGCTAGGTGCGATATCTGGCCCTTCATGGGTGTCAGGCATTATTACTTACCATTTCAGGTGTTTCTCACCCTGTAATTTCCCCACATGTATGTGTTTATCAGTAATCAGCTGAATACTGAAGGGGGTCCTCCATAGATCTTCAAGGAGTTCTCTTTATGTGCAGTTCTCTCCTCTTTAGGACACTGTCCTGCAAATTCTAGCTGCCTTGGTTTCTCCAGACTCTCAGTTCTGTCTCCTCAACTTAGGGAGCCTGTTGAGCTCCACCTAGGTTCCACCTCCCTGTGCTGGAACCCAGAAACTCTCTCAATG
>NW_007770161.1:0-1529 GCF_000696425.1 Galeopterus variegatus | reverse complement strand
GCCTGTTGAGCTCCACCTAGGTTCCACCTCCCTGTGCTGGAACCCAGAAACTCTCTCAATGATGTAAGCTGGGGAAATTGTAAGGCTTTTTGTTTGCTTGTTTCCTGCTTCTCAGGGACTACTGTTTCTCACTCTTGGATGTTGAGTGTTTTTAAAATCTTATTACATGTATTTTGAAAAATTTATTTAACATATTTCATGTGTTTTGGTTGTTTAAGGTGTAGGTGAAATTCCTGTTATTCCATAGAGGCTGTACATGAAAGTTTAGGCACAATTTGTTGTTGTTGTTATTATTATTATTATTAATTGACATATAATAATTCTACAAATTGATAGGGTACAGTATGATATTTTGATATATGTATACAATATGCAATGATCAAATCAGGGTAATTAGCATATTGGCACATCAAACACTTATCATTTCTTTGTGTTAGGAATATTCAAAATCCTCTCTTCTAGCTATTTGAAAATATACAATAAATTATTTTTAACTATAGTCCCCTACAATGCTATAGAACATTAGAATTTATTTCTCCTATCAAGCTACTGCTAGGTAATAATAATAATTTTAACTACTACTAATAATAGTAATACAATTTTGTACCCATTAACTGCAATTGCTTTAAATGGCTCAGTACTTGGTCCCTGAAAACTTACAAGAATTTCTTTAGAACTTTGAACTTAAATTTTTATCAGTAAAACTAGGAAAATATCAGAGCTATTTTAATAGAAATAAATTAGATAATATTTAAGTTGTGTCCAGCATGATGCTGGGTATAGAGTTGGTATTTAATGTATATTTCTTTTGTCTTCCTTCTCACTCTTCATTGCTCCTGATAGTGTATAAGAAATATTTATTGATTTGTATTGTTAGTTCTGTGACTCCAAATTCAATTCATCCTGTTCTCAAAAATGTGAAGATTATAGGATATCCACATTGCTGAAAACTGCCCAAACCTCTTTTCCTTCTAAGTGTTTAAGAGCAAATGAATCATCTGATTCTATCGCTAAGATTTATCTAACTTTTCCAGGGAATTGCTTACTCTTACTCTGTTAATACGAACAGTAAAGAAACACAAGCAGGGCTCATTGCACAGTATGGTTTTTGGTCTCTAGAATCTGCTTTCCTTTTCTCTTGTGCTAAATGATAACTTGCAAGTATTTTAAAATTATTTTATCACAGATGGCTTAAATATTTTGTGGCAGAGTTGGGGTTATACAGAAATCTTAGGTTCTGTTTAATATGTAAGATTTCACTTGATTCACACTACATTTATCTGTAAGGAGAGACATGTAGACAGAACAATAGTATTTGAATTTATTACTTTCATCTACCATATGGTGCTTGATCTAAATACACACATGTATATGTATTTAATTTTTAATTATGTCACGTGATTTTATTAATTACTTACTTAGCAATGCAATGTAGGGAAAATAGTACATATGGTTAAAATGTGAGTTTTAGCCATAGACTAACAAAACTTGTTACAAGGTAGCTATGACATCTATTGCAATTTTTTTTT
>NW_007770160.1:6914-12878 GCF_000696425.1 Galeopterus variegatus | reverse complement strand
AGTACTGCCCGAAGAAAACTGGAAAATAATCGGTCATCAAGACACATATTGAAGACAATCTTTTGAAAGAAGATGAGAGAACGAGGTAAAGACCTTCCAGCCAGCATTAAATGCAAAAACAGAGATGGCCTTGTTTCCACATCACACACAGCAGAGGCACTTGGAACTGGTCACCCCAAGTGGTCTGCAGAACATGATAGAAAAAAGAATCCTATAAATAAATGCCTTGGTGGCTGCCATGACCAAACCTCTGGTTCAGACCATCCCAGCGGTTCTTTCTTCACCTGGAGTAGCTCCAGATTGCAACTAGTGGCCAGGATATGTTCCCAGCTCTGCTCCACTGCCCCCAGCACCATGCCCTCAGCCCTGCACAAGCCTTGCCCTCCAGAGACCCCCCAGAGTTAGAACCTCAATAAAATGACCTTGTGTCCAACTTGTCACAAGGTCTGGAAAAGAGGACCAACACACAGGGGAAACTCAGCAGGAGAGTCTTGGAATGAAATCGGCCCCAGTATCAGCTAAGATCCCAAGAGGAAATGGCACTTTCAAAACAGGATAATGAGAAGAGGGTTAATGTACAAAGGTGCTACTTACAAAGGCATGGCTTAAGGCAACCAGAAATGACAGTGCAATAGCAGCTGAGCTGTTACAACCCCAAACATGAAGGACAGGCAGAGGAAGCCATAACATTTAAACTACCTGGAAAAGTGCTAAAAGTCCCATTTCCAGACCTTACCCTGCCTTGCCCTTCAGATCCCAATAGTGAACTGCCTGCTAGAAATTTCAACGTGACTATCCCTCAGGACATCCAACTTGCTACATCTAAAACCAAATTCCCTGGCTCCTTTCCTCTCCCTCCCACTCACCCCCAGCCTGCTCCTGGGTTCCCTCTCTCAGAAAGACAGCAAATCAGCTTGGCCACCCGAGCTACATCCTCTCCCACACCTCTGCAGGGTCACTAAGTCCACCAGTTCTACACCTGCTCTCCACTGTTAATAGCCTAAAATGAAAGAAGGGGCTCTTCTGATGGCAAGCTTCCTGAAATGCCACTTAGGTTTGTCTGATGATAGGGAAAAAACACAGAACCCTGTTGATGGAATTTCTGCTCCCTAGAAATGGGAGGATTGTTCTTCCTCGGGGGAATGACTTGTAGCCTCTACAGGAGCCCCAAAACCCCGGGCTAGTGGGGCAGCCACTGGAAACTGTCATCAACATAAAGGTTCCCATAAGAAGTCCTTCAAAGGCCCAAAGTGAGTTCTTGCTCCACTAATTGCACACATCTCACTGACTAGCTGGTCTCTGTCTACGGATGATGAGCATGGAGGTTCACCCAGATCAGGATTTCTCATTTAGCTCTTTTTCTCCAGCACCCCTGGGTTTTGGCAGTGAATGGGTCAAAGGCACAGCCAGGCGTCCCTGATGCATATGCAAAGCAGGTGTGGGGGCAGGTGGCTGGGTTTTAAACTGCCTCACATCCCCTTGGCCTCTGAAAGTCCTCAAGAATTTTTTCACATTGAGTTAATCATAAACATTTATTACCTTATTACCAGGACCTAGCATGAGGCTATCAGACTGACTTATCTCGCTTCATTCCACAAAGTATTTAAAACAGGCTTACAATACAATCAATGTACGATAAAATAGAAAAATACAAAGTGAGAGACAGAACCAGAAAAAATACAAATTAGAACAGAATATCCAGGCCAGAGGAGGTGATCAAAACACAGATATGCTGCAGCCATAAGCCCTGCAGGCAACCTAACTTAAGATGGAGATTTGACCATGAGCTCTAGCAAAGAGAACGAGGAAGCAGGATACATTCTCACCTGTAAGATGCAGAAGTGAGCTTGCAAAATTACCCTATTTAGTACACTAGGTTTGTATACCCACAGACATATGTCTACATGCATATGTGTATATATACATACACATATAGAGCCTGCCTGAATCAAAAAGCACAGCCCCATCACAAAATCAGAATTGACTGTCCTTCAAAGACTCTCTCCCTTCATGACAGCGATTCTCCACCCCGACTATGGGTCAGACTCTCCTGAAGGGCTCTGAACAAACACCAGGGCCCAGGCTCCACCCCCAAAGCTGATTCAGACCTTCTGGCACAAGGCCTGGCATGGGTGATTTTTAAGAGCTTCCCAGAGAATTCTAAAATGTGACCTAGGTTGAGAACAACTGATATAAGATGGTCCCTAAAGAATCATAAATAATAATATTTTTTAAACTTAAGGGAAATTTAAGGCAAATTTCATTGTCTTCCCCAGTTTCCAAAAATCTAATGATCTCTGCAGCCTGCAATGTCTGAAATAATTCAGAGACCCCTGCTGTTCACTCAGATGGTACAGTTTCCTCATTACACGCCCCATACCTCTCTCACTGCCTAACTCCAACTCATCCTTCAGGTCTCAGACATCCCCTCGCTTCTTGTGCAAAGCCCTTCCTGACCCTATGGACTGAGGAGGGGTGGGACCACGTTCTGCGCACCCCACCACCCTAAAATCCCCTTCCATTTTTCTTTCCACACTGGGCCGTGACTGGTTTATGATGTCTCTCCCACCAGGCTGTAAGTTTCCTGAGGACACGGACGCTGCCTGCTTTGTTCATTACCATCACCCCAGCACCTTCCTGGAGGTAGCACACGTGGCAGACATTGCATAAATATTGGATGGATTCATTAATTTTGACTCCTAAACTCTCCTCCATGAGAAAAACTGATCACACTATTGTTTACAAAACACAACACAAGCTGCCTACTAGAAAACTCAAAGCAGACACAGCTCTGCCAAGGAGACTGTAGGGAAAAAGAATGTTAAGGTCAGTGCTTTCTCGAAAGCAATAATTAGATATTTCACCCAGAAAGAGAAACCTAGGTATCTTTAAAAGTGGGACCATTAAGAGAAGAAAAGACAAATCAGAGATTGGAGAAAATATTTGCAAAACACATAGAATAAAGGACTGTTGGTCAAAATATAGAAAGAACTCTAAAAATTCAACAATAAGAAAAAAAGCACAATTAAAAAATGGGCAAAAGACACCTCCACAAAGAAGATATTCTGATGGTAAATAAGCATATGGAAAGATGCTCCATACTGTGTTTCATCAGGATAATGCAAAGTAAAACGAGATACCACCATATATCTATTAGAATGACCAAAATCTGAAACACCAAGAATACCAAATGCGGCGAGGACATGGAACAACAGGAACTTTTATTCATCACTTGTGGGAATGAAAAGTGGTACAGTCACTTTGGAAGATGGTTTGGCAGTTTCTTACAAAACTAAATGTACTCTTACCATGTGATCCAGCAGTTGTGCTCCTAGGTATTTTACCCAAATAAGTTGAAAACTTATGTCTACACAACAACCTACACATGAATGTTCATAGCAGCCTTATTTATAA
The DNA here is from genome assembly GCF_000696425.1 of Galeopterus variegatus. Classification (NCBI taxonomy): domain Eukaryota; kingdom Metazoa; phylum Chordata; class Mammalia; order Dermoptera; family Cynocephalidae; genus Galeopterus; species Galeopterus variegatus. The sequence continues at coordinate 9,464 of NW_007770160.1, read as the reverse complement.
TTGCCAGAAATTAGAATAAACTAAGATGGCCTCGAATAGGTGAATGGATAAACTGTGATACATCCAGATAATGATAAAAAGAAATGAGCTATCAAGCCATGAAAAAACATGGAGGAACCTTAAATGTGTATTGCTAACTGAAAGAAGCCAATCCAAAAAGGCTACATATTGGGCCGACCCCGTGGCGCACTCGGGAGAGTGCGGCGCTGGGAGCGCAGCGACGCTCCCGCTGCAGGTTTGGATCCTATATAGGAATGGCCGGTGCGCTCACTGGCTGAGCGCGGTGCAGGTGACACCACACCAAGGGTTGCGGCCCCCTTACCGGTCACGAAAAAGACAAAAAAAAAAGGCTACATATTGTATGATTCCATCTTCCTGACATTCTGGAAAAGGCACAACTATAGAGACAGTAAAAAAGATCAGTGGTTGCCAAGGAGATGAATAGGTGGAGCACAGGGAAATTTGAGGGCAGTGAAACTATTCTGTATGATTCTGCAATGGTGGATAGATGTCATTACATATTTATCAAAATCCGTGAAACTGCACAAAACAAATAGTGAGCCCCAATGTAAACTATGGACTTTAGTTAATGACAACATATCAGTATTGGTTCATCCATTGTGACAAACTTTACCACACTAACACAAGATGGTAATAATAGGGGACATGGGGTATGGGAGGGATAATATGGGAATTCTTCATATTTTTTGCTCAGTTTTCCTGTAAATCTAAAAGTTTTCTAAAAAACAAATTTCATTAGCTTATTTTTTTCATTTTTTTTTTAAAGTGGGACCAGAGCAGTTCTGTCTTCTAAGGCCCCCGCACATGGAGCTAGACCCTCTGGATGCACCAATGTAGACACCCACGACTAGATCATGGTGCTTGAGAAACTTATTAGAAGCCCAGGTTGAAGGGGCTTATGTTTGGGTGTCCTTCTCTTACTTCAATAACTAAACCCCCCTGAAAGGGGTCTCCCTGGAGCAGTGCTGGACTGAATTCCATGGGTTAGCAGGAATGGAGAATGATACAGTTACCGATGTCAGGGCTAGAAGCACCAGGGAGACCGAGGTAAGATACTCAGAAAACTCGGGGTCACACTGGCAACAAACTCAGACCCTTTATTCCTCAACATCTTTTAGTTTTTCTCATCCACACGAGCCTTCCTTTTACTATTTACAAATATATCTATTCATTTTCCTGTTACCCAGAGAAAGAACTTTCTGGGCCCCTCAAAATAACAGCATATTGGTTAGGAATGTGGGCCCTGGAGAGAGAGAAACTTGAGTCCGAGTCCAGTTACTCTGCCATTTCCTAGCTGTGTGACCATGTAGGATTTACCTAACTACCTCATCTACAAGATGAGATAATCATGCTGCTGCCATGAGAGGCGAAATGAGAAAAAGCACATAAAGAACTGAGCACAGCAACAGACTGGAAGCAATAGCATAATACAAGGTAGCTATTATATCTATTATTCCAAATCCTATACTTACTCCACAATGCCATGCGGCCTCTTTGCAGCTGACAGATGGTAATGATTAATGTTGGAAAACAGTCAAAGATAAGATGCTCTCTGATGCTGTCAATCCTACTCCATAGCACATGAATGACATACTATGCTAATCCTTCTGCCCTAACACTTCCAAGGTACCTTGACTGTACTTCTCAAATTCCATAACTTTCAAACCTCCACCTGGCATACCTACACAGAAGGGTTTTTTCCCACATAAACTAAGTAATAACCAACTCAATCCATTTGAATAAAATCAATGAATTTGAATAATGTATAAAGTGAATCAACAAAAGACATTACAATAATCCCATCATATGTGATTAGAAGGGATTATCCTGGGCAAAATTATAGAGCAGACAAAGTTTGTTCTCAACTTTTCCCCTCTTGCAGAGCCTCTCCATCCTCATTAGAGCTATATCCACAGCTAGACTCCTAGTGAAGTGGTAGTTGATGAATGTTTAAGATGCTGGGCTTCCTGGGGATATCTGATCATAAATAGGGAATTCTTAAGAACCAAAAGAGCCCTTGGACTTAAAGGAATTGATATAGACTCTCTACCTATTGCTCGGGAGAAGTCTAGGACAGAAAATCCTTCTCAGTATTCTTTACATCACACCAACATGATTGATTGTCTAAAGCTAACCTATAAAATTTCACTAAACGCCTTCAAAGCAGGACCAACATGACTATGTTCACAGAAAACTCATTCCACAATCATAACATTAAAAATCTTCCCAACATGTCATCTAATTGTTTCTCAGCTTTTGACCAAGATTTCTCCTAAGCTTTCCAGCCACGTGGCTGACAAGCTGATTCCAGAAGGTCTGTAGATAGTTAATTAAGCCTACAGGTGTTTCAGGTATATTTGGGGACCAAAAAAGCAATTAGAATAGCAGGGGCAGTGTGCTTAACTTCATTATCGCTGGTGCTCAGCCAAAAAGAGGGTCGCCATACAAAATATTAATGAAAAGTAGGTCCAGATTGGGAAAATGCAAATGTTTCAGCTGCTGATTTTTTTTTTTTTTTTTTTTTTTTTT
>NW_007770160.1:2466-2853 GCF_000696425.1 Galeopterus variegatus | reverse complement strand
TGCTGCCTCTTCAGAGGTCATTCCTGTCCCCCACCATCCTTGAGTCAGAAACACAGTCAACACTCAGTATTTGCAGATTCCAAATTTGCAAATTTGCTTACTCACTAAATGTATTTGTGACCCCAAAATCAATACTTGAACATTTTTATGGTCATTCACAGACTTGCACAGAGAACAAAAAAATCTGAGTCACCCAACACGCATATTCCCAGCAGAGATGGAACAAGGCTATGCTTGCCTTCTGTCAGCTCTCATTTTGTAAACAAATGTCCTTTTCATGATCTATTTAATGCCACATTTTGTGCTTCTTTGTGCTTTTTGTTAGTGGTGTGCTGTTTAGAATGGCACAGTGCTGAAGCACTGTCTGGTGTTCCTAAGGGCAAGAAT
>NW_007770160.1:0-582 GCF_000696425.1 Galeopterus variegatus | reverse complement strand
GGTGTGCTGTTTAGAATGGCACAGTGCTGAAGCACTGTCTGGTGTTCCTAAGGGCAAGAATGTTGCAATGTGCATTATAAAGAAATTATGTGTATTAGACAAGATTCACTCAGGCATCAGTTGTAGTTCTGTTAGCCATGAACTTAATGTTAATGAATCAACAATAAATATTAAATAAGGTGTCTTTAAACAGAAACACACATAAAGTTATATATTAATTGATTGAGGAAATGCTGGTGACCAGAGGTCCGAAGGGACCTAACCCTGTATTTCCCCTAGGAGCAATGACTCAGAATTTGCTAATTCAGTGTTGATGGTGATTTTATAGAATATAACTATTGTAAATCATGAGAATCACCTGTATATCTGAATAGGCCATCAACACGGATAGACCACAGAACAAAAACATAATGCAGAAAATAATGCAGGAAAGTAGGAGGTCGCTCCAAGTCATGAGCAGGTGCTTCTGAGGTGTGAGGCAGGAGGTCAAAGTCCCCAAGGGCACTCACCCTTGTCAGAGGCTCTTAGTTTCTAAGTGCTCATTGGGCAGAACCAGATCCCTCAATTGGGCATTCTTTAAGT
>NW_007770159.1:4944-5964 GCF_000696425.1 Galeopterus variegatus | reverse complement strand
CACACTCAGCCAGTGAGTGCACCGGCCATCCCTATATAGGATCCGAACCCACGGCCTCAGCGCTACCAGCACTGCACACTCCCGAGTGAGCCACGGGGCTGGCCCCCAAGCCAGCCCCCAATAAGATTTTCTTGCACATGCTTACCCATCACTAGAATAGAATTCGAAGTATTTATCCCCACATATATATCTTAATTTATTTTTAGGTTGTCAGCCATACAAAACATTCCATAAAATTTTTATTGCATGTTTAAAGACTCATTTGTTTTCTCCTCAAGGAAGAGATAAAAATTATTAAATCAACATTGTGGGAAATTTACCTACTTAATTTTTAATAATTAATTCAGGTTTCATAATGTATTGCTCAGTTTTGTTTTGTTTGAAGTCAAATAATGATAAATTATTTGTTTTTTATCAATTGAAAAGGAATCTTTCTCTTTTGTAGTAATTTAACTTTGTGGATAGTCAAACTGAATTTTCATATGGGACTAGATTAAATTGAAACTGAAGGAGTTATTTAGTCTAATTCCCTGGAGGCCTACTTAATATTGGTGTTTCTGTACCTGTTTTACAAGACTCTCAACACTAATTCTAGATTTAAAATGGATTACATCTCTGATTCATCTGCTTTCCTTTGGGCTTTACGTAAAAGGCTTATGATAAAGGTTTAAAGCTAACGTAAGAAGACATCTAAACAAATGAAAACATAAATCCACCTTGAATATTGCAACTTCAACAAATAGCATTGTAAAATTTAAATAATTACACATTTTAAAGGAAAATTTAAAGGAAATAAAATCTCAAATCACTTTAATTATTACAGTTAGTAATGGTTTGTAATATCACATTCTTTTCTAATATGTTCAGATAAGCACTTTTCTCTTTCACGTCACTATATTAGGTACAGCTATCTTATTTATTCCTTCTCAGGAGAAAACAATCTTGGTTCTCTTTTGCTCTTTATGTAGTTTGCTTTTAGAACTACAATGTCAGAATAACATTGTTTTTTCTCTTTGCCTG
>NW_007770159.1:1424-4006 GCF_000696425.1 Galeopterus variegatus | reverse complement strand
CATTTTGAGTTAGGGAACTGAGGCACAGAGCAGTTCAGTAACTTGATGAAGGCTGCACACCCGGTAATCTAGAGATTTGGAAAAAAAACTGGGTAGTTTATCTGCATCCTCTAAGTCTTCATCCTAAAAGCTCTCATAGTGGATGGGGAGTCTGTCAATACTCATTTTCGTATTGAATTCAAAAAGTGGCAAAATTTTTCTTTCTTTTTGTGTAAACTGAAAATATTAATATTCTACCCATCTAGTTTATGTCTGTGGATTTTTGAAAAAATGTCCATAAAATGGAGGAAAAGTTTAAACAATCCATTTCCTGCCCTGGCCCAAAGCAAGGAGTGGTGGATAAATGGAAAAAAAGAGCATTAACATGTTCTGCTGACTGTTAGCTGTCCTATTATTCCGACAGTGTCAGCAGTTTTACATGTTATTTTGTGGAAAATAGAAAATCTTTTTATTACATAGCCCGCATTTAGTAGACATTTTCTGGCTGTAAACTAGAAAAGCTGGATTCTTGTAAGACAAAGAACCTGTAGCTAAGTGTTCTCTCTTCCTGGCTTTTCCACCTACAGCAGCATGCTTGAAAATGCATGCTTTTGGATTATCTTTATATAATTTTACATACATTATTCAAAAATTTAAAAGTAAGCTAGCTTTATATAAATCATGCATGAAATTATAATCAAGTTTTAGATCTTTTTTTTTTTTTTCATTTGGGATGATGTTTTGGACTCTCACCTACTTTAAAAAAAAGTAATCTAATTTTTAGATATTTAAAAATGAATGAGGAAGCACTGAGAACGTGTGTTTATGTGACAAGATGCTCATATGATGCAAAATGAACTGAGTTCTAATGTCAGACTCCCAAGGGATCTTTTACAGGATGCCACCATTTATTCTTTGCCTTGTTTCTTTCTTTCTTTTTCTTTTTCTTTTTTATAAAGGATGAGTTATGGATAAAGATAAACAGCACAGGGGTGTACAGAAACAGCAGGCATAGCTTTGATGACAACTTTTTTGGCACATGTAACTACCTTCCAATGTTTTTCTAAGCAGATTTCAGATAGAAAGGAAAAATAACATATCAAGTAAAAAAAAGATGAAAAAGAAAACAGTAAAAAGAAACCCACCTAATTATCTCAAGCCAAATATCTGTGTATGTTCTCTGGTACCTTGTTTGAATCTAATACTTAAGAACTTTTCTCTTCAAATTAAAAGTTCCTTACTCTACTACTTGAAGTCCAGTAGAGAAAATGACATAACACCTATTCAACAACAGGGATCAGACACATTCCTCATTCTAAAATTCAGGCACAAATCAGTTTTCAGTCATCCTAGAGTAGAGCCTACAATGATATTGAAGAAAATTCCTGTGAAGCAATTGTTTTAACCATGATAGTAATGTATACATATATATATATATATACACATATTTATGAATATATGTGTGTGTATGTATATATATATACAAATACATATACATGTATTTGCATATGTGTATATATATACATATACATATACATGTATTTGTATACTCCCCAAAATAAAATCTAATACAAATACAAGATTAGTTAAAATAACTAATAATAAGTTTAGACATCCATAATATACTAGCAGGGTGTGAAGTTAAAGAGGTGACAGGGTCTAAAGTTCTTTCTTACCTCACACTTAAAAAGTATAAAATGCAGAGCATCATAGAAGATGAGAAGGAAAATGAGTAAGTCATGAGTGGGAATGTGTGTGGCTGATGAAGAGCCAGTGGTGGGAGTGGGCAAAGTTCAGTGGGAGTAACAGGGAAGTTTTCATAAGGTAGAGAGCATTGTGCTGGACTTTTACATTTAAGTAGGATTTCTAAATATAGGTTCAAGAGCTGTCGCAAAAATGTGTGTTGAATGCATAGGTCTTAGATAATTAGTTTTCCTCTTCAGTCACTTTTTTCATTTGTTTTTCGACAGCCAACTACCTCTGGCTATCATGATGTTTAAGATTTTAATGCCCAAATGACACATTTAAATATTAAGGACAATTTATGGACAAATTTGCACTCAAAAAATTTTCCCCATGAAATAAATAAGCAACTGATAACACCTAATTGAGGGAAATATGACATTATCCTACAGCCATTCTTTTTTGATCACACATAAAATTGTTTCCCAGAGATAACTCATTTGCAGATTTCCTTAAGACAATGAGAATCCTTGAACAGTTGAGTTCCATGGGAGGGAGGAGGCAGACCAGAGAGAGACCTTTCTGTTTAAGTGATGTTGTACCGCAATTCATGATAACCTGGGAATTCAACTGACATCTTATGTGAGATACAAAAAGTTTTGTCAGGCAATTTAAATCACATTATTCCAAAATTAATGTTTACTATCACAATTTATTAAAAGACATTATTGACATGTGATTAATTCTGGAAAATCAGCCCCATATAAATGAATAGGTTGAGGTATTTATATTATATATACCATATTTTTAAGTTGTGTTTGAGAATCAAGTTTAAAAGAAATATCTTTTTTTTTTTTTTTTTCCATGTCCGGCAACAGATCGCAACCCTCAGTGTTGCCCCCGTACTGGACCGGGGACCG
>NW_007770159.1:0-794 GCF_000696425.1 Galeopterus variegatus | reverse complement strand
TAAAAGACATTATTGACATGTGATTAATTCTGGAAAATCAGCCCCATATAAATGAATAGGTTGAGGTATTTATATTATATATACCATATTTTTAAGTTGTGTTTGAGAATCAAGTTTAAAAGAAATATCATTTTTTGATTCTTTAGTATTTTTTTAACTTCTTCGAAGAGCAAATAGTTAAAAAACATAACCGTCAAGCTTGCAAATGCTATTGTGCTGGGTAATATTAGGAGTAGAATAAGGTAATAGATATGATATTTTTTAATGAAGCTTATAATTTATAATGTACGTAAGACATCTATATATGAAAAGATAAATAAATATCAGGATTACCGTAAGGTGCACTAACTATAAATGGTACTGGAATTATTACATGTTTTAGACCATTACCAGCCAAAGTGATTAAATGGGATTTGAGTGGGGCCTTGACAGAAATTTGGTGTAAGAATAATAGTTCAAAAATAGAAACATATAACTAGGCATATATAGAAAATATTTTATTCTACCATCCTCTCACATATCTGGTATAGTACAGACAATGGTAGGAAGTGATGACAGCTAGAAACAAAACTAAAAAAAATAAATAAATAAAATCCTCGTGACTTTATTAGCACAACAACATTCAGAGAGGTGTTAAGAGGACCAACTTGTTAGTGTCTAATTGTCTGACTCAAAATATATGCTTTTTTTTTTTTTTTTTTTGAGACCAGCCGCACCACGCTCAGCCAGTGAGCGCTGTGAGCACACCGGTCATCCCTATATAGGATCTGAACCCGCGGCGGAAGCGCTGCTGT
>NW_007770158.1:7935-8333 GCF_000696425.1 Galeopterus variegatus | reverse complement strand
ACTTCATTCGGGCACGTGGCTGCTCAAATGCCACCTCCCAGAAGCTTCCTCTGAATACTGTTTAAAATAGTGCCCCCCCCGGCCCCCAATCACTTGTCCTGCTTAAAGACACCCTAATGCTGCCTAATTTTTTTTGTGAGACTTAACACCTCGTATATTAAATATTTATTTCTTTACAGGTTTCTTATCCGCCTCCCCACTAAACTATAAGTTCCATTAGGATAGAATCTATCTATATTTCGTTGACTGTGATACAGTGCCTGGACACACCAGATTCTCAATAAATTGCTATTGAATAAATGGCTGAATGAATGATTGAATTGCTTTAAGAGGTCAAGGAAGGCTTCCCTGGACGTGGATAGTTGTTGAGTGTTGCAGGATAAGCAAGAGTCTGCCAG
>NW_007770158.1:0-5964 GCF_000696425.1 Galeopterus variegatus | reverse complement strand
GAGAGCCCCTTGGTTAATACTTTTTGTGCATCCTCAAGACTTTGTTCTGTGTCTATGTATACACATTTTGTAAAAAGGAACCTATTGTACTACTGTGTTTACTATGTTGTTTTTTGTGCTTAATATATCGTGAACATTTTCCCATGCCAATGAGGTTTTTTGTTCAACAACAGCATTTTTAATGGCTCTGTGGATTTGTATCAAGGTTTATGAGGGTACTTCAAAAAGTTTGCAGAGGGGCCAGCCCGTGTCTCACTTGGGAGAGTGTGGTGCTGACAACACCAAGTCAAGGGTTCAGATCCCCTTACCAGTCATCTTTTAAAAAAAAATTTTTTTTTCATGGAAAATAGATTTAAAAGATATACAAATCTTTCCATGAACTTTTTGAAGTACCCTCATATTTACTTATTTCCATATTACTGGATATTTGTGCTGTTTCTGGTTTTTTTATATATGGTTCTGCAATGAACATCCTTGTATCCATTTCCTTAGAATGAATTCCTAGAAGTGAAATACCTGATACGCATAATGCTAAGAATTTTGATACATACTGCCAAATTACCATCCCAAAATGTTGTCCCAATTTACACACCCAGCATCACTGTCTAAAAATGTACATATCCTAATTTGATAGTGAGGAATTGTATCTCATAGGTGTCCTAACGTAGATACATGTGTATCTAATCAATTTTTTTTTCAGAAATCAACAGTCCATTTCAACAGTTAAAAACTCTTCATACCTTAGATAGGTTGCTTAGGTATAGGTAAAAAGTTTATTATTAGCTACTCCTTTTGACCTTGTTTAGTCTCCTGTTAGAAAATTAGTCTAAGTTATTAATACAACTGAGACCATTTCTGAGGCCCTACTTGGGAAGAAGAGCTTAAGGCTCTGAGGAAAAATGTTCTTTCCTAACAGCTTTCTCTGTTTTCTATTTAACAGGCCACACCCCCTGTGACCATTCCAGGATCGGCCAAGTTCACCCCCAACGGCAGCAGCTTCAGCATTTCTTGGCAGTCCCCTCCAGTCACTTTCACAGGCATTCCAGTAAGTAGAAAAACAAGAAAGCCTGAAAGCTAGTCAAAGCCAAACATAAATTTAGAGAACAAATTGTAGAAACATGCAAGGAAAAGACAACAGTCAAAATGCTAGCGTACTATATTTCTTCAGTGACAATTATAAACTCATCAGCAAAGTATCTCGTGGTCCAGACAGACCCAACTTCTCTGTGAAAAGGTGTTTTGACAAGTATTTTAGAAAACTAGAGGAGAATTTCAGCTGTTGATAAACAACTTGTTAGAAATAGATCAAGATTTTCTGTGTTAGTGGTACGTTTGATGTTTCCAAAAGACTATAAAATTTATAGCTGAACTCAGACCTTGTATGGAAAAGATAGTGTTTATCATTCTAAGTAACTTTATAACATTTATTACTTTGAAATTATTGTTTTGTAGGTATGTCATTTTGAAGGTTCAAAAAAATAAATTGAAATCTTTTTTTTTTTTTAAAGATGACCAGTAAGGGGATCTTAACCTTTGGCTTGGTGTTGTCAGCACCACGCTCAACCAGTGATCTAATGGGCCATCCCTATATAGGATCCGAACCCGTGGCCTTGGTGTTATCAGCACCGCATTCTCTCGAGTGAGCCACAGGCCGGCCCCGAAATCTTTTTTTTTGAAAGCCTGAATAGTCCATGCTGATAGATAATTTGAAAATAAATGAGTGCTGAAATATGCAATAAGATTTAAGTAGTACATAATAAGAATTGATGTGTCATATTAAGTGATTGCTGAAATAAAGCACCCTGAATTAACTTGATTCCTAAGCATTCATTTAAAAATATATGGGGTCTTTTATAGCTTATCACAGAATACGCATAGATCTGCACACTGTTGATGCTCATGGTGGTGTGTAACTCCTGATAAGGTTCAGAAAAGTGGCTTCTGATAACAGATATTAACCATATTTTCTCTTCTCCACCCCTCTCCCTAAGGACCTCACAAAAGCTTCTTATTGTCAACCACTGGCAACTCCCAGAGGTTTCCAGCAAAGTCTAAATCCTCCTACAGAGCTGATAAAAATGAAAGTGGCTGAGTGAATTATGCTGTGCTCTGTCAATGAATATTCATTAAATCCATAAGGGAATAGCTAACAATACAAAGCATCTCACCGGCAACAATTTGGGAAATGGGGGTTTCGAGAAAACACTCCTGGAATGCGATTTTTAAGAAATACCATGGATCTGGAGTAATTATGAAAGTTGCCTGTTTCATTGAAGAGTGGTAACTGCTGGTAGTTGTGAAAAAGTGATCTTGTTAGTAGACATTAGAAAAGAGCAGCCTAGATGTATAGGTAGTAGTTTTGCTTCTGGCAAGAACATTGATCCACTGATGCGGGTGTCAGAGGTTAACAATCTGTCTTTTGGGGGACTTTTTTCTCTGGTAAACATAAAAAGGCCATCTGAGACAAAGCCATTTGAGAAGGCTTTTTGGCCTTCTGTGTTAACCTATAATGGCAGCTACAATTACAAAATTATCGAGACCTACTGTTCTGCATCCTATTAATTCCTGCCTTTGACTTGGGAAGAATTTTCAAGCATTACACCATGTTGCTCATCTGGTGTAAAAATAAGTGCACCATTTAGATGGAACGGCCCAGTTCAAACCTCTTTTCTAATTACCTCTGTGATCTACCAAACAGGAATTTTTTCCCCTTTGCTTTCTTAATTAAATCATATCCTGAAGTATAGAGAAATCACTCTGAGTGGTTTTTTACTAGCTGCATGTCCTCCGTGGTTCTTAAATGTCTTACACAGTAGGATACCAGCTAAGATACCTTATGTTGTCTGTTTTTCAACAATGCAATTTTAAAACTCTTTTCTGTTATGGACGTTCTATATCTTTACCCTCATCTCAATGCCCTAGAATCTTCAGAGTCCCTCGTTTCGCTATGCATTGGTGGCCAAGGACATTTTAGACAAGAGCTTTGACAGAAAGTATTTAGAGTGACTGGGTTAACTAGATATTCCACAAAAGTCTTAGGTACACTTCTAATTTAGTCTTTCACTAGAGAATTCCCAATCTATTTGGTGTATATTCTGTTTCAGCAAAAACTTTAGACTATTTTAGTAGTCAAGCTTGCCATTCCTATTTAAAGATAAAGATGGTATTTTCAAAGGCTTTTGTTTTACTTTAGAATGAAAGGAACATATAACTAAGAATGTTTTTTATGTTGATAAATTCTCTATCAATGCTTTAAAAAAAAAAAAGTGTGTGATTGCTATCCTCCTCTTCTGCTCTCCTAACAGTCTACACCACACATATGCAGGACTGTTACAAGTCCACTGACTGAGTGCCAACAACTGTCCCTGAATTCTCCAGAAGTGCTAGACCCAGCCCCTTGAGGAAGGGAGCCAGGTGGAATCTAAGAACATGTGAATTCCTACCTTCTAAATTGGTGTGAGCAGTGGATTGAATTATGTCCCCCCAAAACTCATTGAAGCTTGAATTGTGTCCCCCAACTTTATGGATTAGAAGCTTAGCCCCCACTGTGACTGTTAAGAGGGTGGGAACTCCTATTATGGTAATTGAACAGTGGGGCCTTGAAGAGGTGGTTAGATTGTGCAGTAGTGAATAGATTAATAATGGTGGTGAGGGGCGTGGTTCTGAGGGCTTTAAAAGAAGAGGAGAGTCTGTCTCTTTCTCTGCTCCATCATTTTCACAATGTGATTCCCTGCCATCATGGAAACCACCACCAAAGAAAGCCTTCACCGGATGTACTCCCTGGACTTTGGACTTCCCAGCCTCAGAAACTGTAAGCAGTAAATCTGATTTTCTTATAAATTACCCAGTTCCGGGTCATTTTGTTATAAGCAATAGAAATGGACTAATACAGTGTGATAGGGGTTTCAGACAGAAGCTCTAAAAGTGTTAAATAGTACTAATGTTAATAGTGAAATAGTATTAATGTTAGCTTCAGCTGTGTCCAAACTGAAGAATAGAGCAGTTTCCATTTTGTAAAATGCTTTTCAAAAAAACCCTGTTCTCTTTGTGCTCTAAACCAAATACTCCAAGGTTGTCAACCCCAATTAGGGTTTACTTTCCTCCCACACCTTTGAGACCTGGTATTGGAGAGGAGGTGCTTCTTTTTTACACTTTCTAGAGAGGAGAAAAAAATCCCCTTCTGAGAAATCCCAAGGTTTGTAGGATTTTTTATTTATTCATTTGCCTATGCTAGATTTCTTGAACATTGGGCTTTAATAAGTTCCCTGGGTAAGACCCCTTCTGGGAGGTATGTAGCTGAGAAGGCTGATCTGCATATTGTGTATACAAATGTAACCAGAAGTTCAGTCTTTTCTAGCCTAAGGCTGTTGGGAGGTGGGTAGAAAGGAGACCCTCATTAATTACAGCTTTCCTTAACCTGTTTTTCCCTAATGCCCTTCCTTTCCTTATAATTATCTCCATTACTTTTTCTGTCTTTTCATGACAGAAAACTAAGAGCTCTTGGCCCCATTATTAGCAGGCTCGGGCAGCCATAACAAGATGCTATAGAGTGGGTAGGTTAAACAACAGGCATTTATTTTCTCACACTCTGGAGGCTAGCAGTCCAAGATCAAGGTGTCAGCCAATTCAGTTCCGGGTGAAGGCGTTCTTCCTGGCTTGTAGATGGTCTCCTTCTCACTGTGTGTTCACATGGCCTTTCCTCTGTGTGTGACCAATTGAGAGAGAGAGAGAGACCCTCTGGTGTCTCTTCCTATAAGAACACTAATCCTATTGGATCAGGGCCTCACCCTTAAGACCTCATTTAAATTTAATTACCTCTTTAAAGGCCGTCTCTCCAAATACAGCCACACTGAGGATTAGAGCTTTAACGTATGAATTTTGGGGGCAGTGGGGAAGGACACATTTAATCCCAAACAGCCCCCAAACAAGCAGGTAGGAGCCAGTCAACCTGCCATCCCAGGGTAGTTCTAGGAGGCTCAGGCCATCGGAAGGGTTTCCAAACCTGAAATAACAATGTTTAATTGTTAGATGCTTAGCTGGCTTTGGTTTGTTTTTTTAATGCCTCGAGGGAGGGTTCAGAAGAGTATGTTATAAGGGGTTGTTGGGAAAATAGAATAATTTAATCAGGCCCCCTTTCCTTAGGTCCGGTTGAGGGTGGTATGGCACATTCTTTGTAAATGGGTTGTGTGTAGGTGGAGTTAGTGCACATGTGTTTTGCCGCAACTTGGCTGGCGTTGAGTGCCTTGGGCATCCACACCACGCACGGCCATACTCTCAAACCTATGGCTCCAAGGACCTTTTGGCCAGTTACCTAGCTTATAGACCTGCGTGTGAGGGGTCTGGGCACCCAGCCTGGCATGTGAAGGGTTTGCGACCCAGTCTGTGAACGGGCTTGAGGGGTCTGTGAGCTCCAGACCCAGGCCTACCTCGACAGTTGGCCCAGTTGGCAGGATTATAAGCAGGTAAAAGAGCACAACAAGGTTAAAACCAAACCAAAAGTCTTTTCTGGTTTTTTGTTTTGTTTTGTTTCCATTGAAAGATTAAAAATCACAAAGAAATGAAATTTCTTTCCCATTTTTACAGAAGGACACAACATCCATGTGACAGCTCTGATGTGGGACTCAGCTGCACATCCTGGCTCTGGCATTTATGAACTGTGACCACCAGCCAGTCACGTGGCCTTTCTGACAGCAATGTCCTCCCCTCGCATACTACCTTGTAGAGTTGTATTGTTTAGTGCGGTTCTGGCATGTGGCTGACAATAGGAACACTTACTATCATTGCCACCTTGAATGTGTCTCATCATTACAAAACAGGGGTCAGAGAAAGTGCGTTATCCTTACTTAGAATCCATTCATGTAACACAAGTATACTGAACACCTGGGAGAGATTACCACAATTTTTGCAGGTTATAGTTTAGAGTTCTTTCAACACTTCTGAGGTCACACCTAATCAGTAGACAAA
>NW_007770157.1:4027-5964 GCF_000696425.1 Galeopterus variegatus | reverse complement strand
TGTGAGACGTCTCTTTCAAAATCTCTGTCAAAAAGGGTCAGAGAAGCATCCAAGCTTAGAATCCATCATAACGCACTGAACAGAAGGTGTGCTAGTTATAAGAGACGTAGAGCTGAGAGGAGTTTGTTTTCAGAAAGTAGACGTGAAAACACACGGCAATCGGCATTCAAACAGGCTTGAATAGTGTGTCGAATATCTCTGCCAAAAACACTCACTGGTGGTTGTGATTTCGAAAGAAAGTTTAACTCTGATGCAGGAGGCAGCAGAATGTGGTTCACAGATGTAGCCTGTACGAATGCAGGTTTGCAAGTTCTATGTTGAAGCGCATTGGAGCCTATGGGGGAAACGGCTTGTGAGACGTCTCTTTCAAAATCTCTGTCAAAAAGGGTCAGAGAAGCATCCAAGCTTAGAATCCATCATAACGCACTGAACAGAAGGTGTGCTCGTTATAAGAGACGTAGAGCTGAGAGGAGTTTGTTTTCAGAAAGTAGACGTGAAAACACACGGCAATCGGCATTCAAACAGGCTTGAATAGTGTGTCGAATATCTCTGCCAAAAACACTCACTGGTGGTTGTGATTTCAAAAGAAAGTTTAACTCTGATGAACGAGGCAGCAGAATGCGGTTCACAGATGTAGCCTGTAGGAATTCAGGTTTGCAAGTTCTATGTTGAAGCGCATTGGAGCCTATGGGGGAAACGGCTTGTGAGACGTCTCTTTCAAAATCTCTGTCAAAAAGGGTCAGAGAAGCGTCCAAGCTTAGAATCCATCATAACGCACTGAACAGAAGGGGTGCTCGTTATAAGAGACGTAGAGCTGAGAGGAGTTTGTTTTCAGAAAGTAGACGCGAAAAAACACGGCAATCGGCATTCAAACAGGCTTGAATAGTGTGTCGAATATCTCTGCCAAAAACACTCACGGGTGGTTGTGATTTCAAAAGAAAGTTTAACTCTGATGAAGGAGGCAGCAGAATGCGGTTCACAGATGTAGCCTGTAGGAATTCAGGTTTGCAAGTTCTATGTTGAAGCGCATTGGAGCCTATGGGGGAAACGGCTTGTGAGACGTCTCTTTCAAAATCTCTGTCAAAAAGTGTCAGAGAAGCGTCCAAGCTTAGAATCCATCATAACGCACTGAACAGAAGGTGTGCTCGTTATAAGAGAGGTAGAGCTGAGAGGAGTTTGTTTTCAGAAAGTAGACGTGAAATCACACAGTAAACGGCTCTAAAACAGGCTTGAAAGGTGTGTTGAATATCTCTGCCAAAAACACTCACTGAAGGTTGTGATTTCACAAGAAAGTTTAACTCTGATGCAGGAGGCAGCAGAATGTGGTTCACAAATGAAGCCTTTAGGAATTCAGGTTTGCAAGTTCTACGTGGAATCCCATTGGAGCCTATGGGGGAAACGGCTTGTGAGACCTCTCTTTCAAAATCTCTGTCAAAAAGGGTCAGAGAAGCTTTTGAGCTTAGAATCCATCATAACTCACTAAACCGAAGTTGTGGTATTTAGAAGACAGGGAGAGCTGACAGGAGTTTATTTTCAGAAATTAGATGCGAAATCACACGGCAAAAGGCGTTCAAACAGGCTTGAAAAGTGTGTTGAATATCTCTGCCAAAAACCCTCACTGGAGGTTGAGATTTCACAAGCCAGTTTAACTCTGAGACAGGAGGCAACAGAATGTGGTTCTCACATCTAGCCTGTAGGAATTCTGGTTTGCAAGTTCTACGTGGAAGCCCATTGGAGCCTAAGGGGGAAACGGCTTGTGAGACTTCTCTTTCTAAATCTCTATCACAATGCATCAGAGAAGCTTCCGAGCTTAGAATCCAGCATAACACACTGAACCGAAGGAGTGCTAGTTATAAGAGACGTAGAGCTGAGCGGAGTTTGTTTTCAGAAATTAGACGCGAAATCACATGGTAAACGGCTCTCAAACAGGCTTGAAA
>NW_007770157.1:2702-3252 GCF_000696425.1 Galeopterus variegatus | reverse complement strand
GAACCGAAGGTGTGCTAGTTATAAGAGACGTACAGCAGAGAGGAGTTTGTTTTCAGAAATTAGACGCGAAATCACATGGTAAACAGCTCTCGAACAGGCTTGAAAGGTGTGTTGAATATCTCTGCCGAAAACACTCACTGGAGGTTGAGATTTCACAGGCCACTTTAACCCTGATGCAGGAGGCAGCAGAATGTGGTTCTCACATCTAGCCTGTAGGAATTCAGGTTTGCAAGTTCTATGTGGAAGCCCATTGGAGCCTATGGAGGAAAAAGCTTGGGAGACGTCTCTTAAAAATCTCTGTCAAAAAGGGTCAGACAAGCTTTTGAGCTTAGAATCCATCATAACTCACTGAACCTATGCTGTGCTAGTTATAAGAAAGTTAGAGCTGAGAGGAGTTTGATTTCAGAAATTAGACGTGAAATCACACGGCAAACGGCTTTCAAACAGGCTTGAAAATTGTGTTGAATATCTCTGCCAAAAACACTCACTGGCGAATGAGATTTCACAAGCCAGTTTAACCCTGATACAGGAGGCAGCAGAATGTGGTTCT
>NW_007770157.1:0-2692 GCF_000696425.1 Galeopterus variegatus | reverse complement strand
TAACTCAGATGCAGGAGGCAGCAGAATGTGGTTCTCACATCTAGCCTGTAGGAATTCGGGTTTGCAAGTTCTACGTGGAAGCCCATTGGAGCCTATGGGGGAAACAGCTTGTTAGACTTCTCTTTCAACATCTCTGTCAAAAAGCGTCAGAGAAGCTTCCAAGTTTAGAATCCAGCATAACGCACTGAACCGGAGGTGTGCTAGTTATGAGAGACGTAGAGCTGAGAGGAGTTTGTTTTCAGAAATTAGACGTGAAATCACACGGCAAACGGCTTTCAAACAGCCTTGAAAATTGTGTTGAATATCTCTGCCAAAAACTCTCACTGGAGGTTGTGATTTCACAAGCCAGTTTAACTCTGATGCAGGAGGCAGCAGAATGTGGTTCTCACATCTAGCCTGTAGGAATTCGGGTTTGCAAGTTCTACGTGGAAGCCAATTGGAGCCTATTGGGGAAACGGCTTGTGAGACGTCTCTTTCAAAATCTCTGTCAAAAAGGGTCAGAGAAGCTTCCCAGCTTAGAATCCTTCATAACGCACTGAACCGAAGGTGTGCTAGTTATAAGAGACGTAGAGCTGAGAGGAGGTTGTTTTCAGAAATTAGACACGAAATCACATCGTAAACGGATCTCAAACAGGCTTGAAAGGTGTGTTGAATATCTCTGCCAAAAACTCTCACTGGAGGTTGAGATTTCACAAGCCAGTTTAACTCTGATGCAGGAGGCAGCAGAATGTGGTTCTCACATATAGCCTGTAGGAATTCGGGTTTGCAAGTTCTATGTGGAAGCCCATTGGAGCCTATGGGGGAAACGGCTTGTGAGACGTCTCTTTCAAAATCTCTGTCAAAAAGGGTCAGAGAAGCTTCCAAGCTTAGAATCCATCATAACGCAGTGAACCGAAGGTGTGCTAGTTATGAGAGACGTAGAGCTGAGTGGAGTTTGTTTTCAGAAATTAGACGCGACATCACACGGCAAACGGCATTCAAACAGGCTTGAAAAGTGTGTTGAATATCTCTGCCAAAAACACTCACTGGAGGTTGAGATTTCACAAGCCAGTTTAACTCTGATGCAGGAGGCGGCAGAATGTGGTTCACACATGTAGCCTGTAGGAATTCAGGTTTGCAAGTTCTATGTGGAAGCCCATTGGAGCCTATGGAGAAAAAAGCTTGGGAGACGTCGCTTAAAAATCTCTCTCAAAAAGGGTCAGAGACGCTTTTGAACTTAGAATCCATCATAACTCACTGAACCGATGCTGTGCTAGTTATAAGAAAGGTAGAGCTGAGAGGAGTTTGTTTTCAGAAATTAGACGAGAAATCACACGGCAAACGGCTTTCAAACAGGCTTGAAAAGTGTGTTGAATATCTCTGCTAAAAACACTCACTGGAGATTGAGATTTTACAAGCCAGTTTAACCCTGATGCAGGAGGCAGCAGAATGTGGTTCTAATATCTAGCCTGTAGCAATTCGGTTTTGCAAGTTCTACGTGGAAGCCCATTGGAGCCAAAGGGAGAAAGGGCTTGTGAAACTTCTCTTTCAAAATCTCTGTCTAAAAGAGTCAGAGAAGCTTCTGAGCTTAGAATCCACCATAACGCACTGAACCGAAGATGTGCTAGTTATAAGAGACGTAGAGCTGAGAGGAGTTTGTTTTCAGAAATTAGAGGCGAACTCACACGGTATACGGCTGTCAAACAGGCTTGAAAGGTGTGTTGAATATCTCTGCCAAAAACTCTCACGGGAGGTTGAGATTTCATAAGCCAGTTTAACTCTGATGCAGGAGGCAACAGAATGTGATTCTCACATCTAGCCTGTAGGAATTCGTGTTTGCAAGTTCTACGTGGAAATCCATTGGAGCCTATGGGGGAACCGGCTTGTGAGACTTCTCTTTCAAAATCTCTCTCCAAAAGCTTCAGAGAAGCTTCCGAGGTTAGAATCCAGCATAACACACTGAACCGAAGGTGTGCTAGTTATAAGAGAGGTAGAGATGAGAGGAGTGTGTTTTCAGAAATTAGACGCGAAATCACACGGCAAACGGCTTTCAAACAGGTTTGAAAAGTGTGTTGAATATCTCTGCCAAAAACACGCACTGGAGGTTGTGATTTCACAAGCCAGTTTAACTCGGATGCAGGAGGCAGCAGAAGGTGGTTCTCCCATCTAGCCTGCAGGAATTCGGGTTTGCATGTTCTACGTGGAAGTCCATTGGAGCCTATCGGGGAAACGGCTTGTGAGACGTCTCTTAAAAATCTCTGTCAAAAAGGGTCAGAGAAGCTTTTGAGCTTAGAATCCATCATAACTCACTGAACCAATGCTGTGCTAGTTATAAGAAAGGTAGAGCTGAGAGGAGTTTTTTTCAGAAATTAGACGCGAAATCACATGGCAAACGGCTTTCAATCAGGCTTGAAATGTGTGTTGAATATCTCTGCCAAAAACACTCACTGGAGGTTGTGATTTCACAAGCCAGTTTAACTCTTATGCAGGAGGCAGCAGAATATGGTTCTCACTTCTAGCCTCTAGGAATTCGGGTTTGCAAGTTCTACGTGGAAGCCCATTGGAGCCTATGGGGGAAATGGCCTGTGAGACGTCTCTTTCAAAGTCTCTGTCAAAAGGGTCAGAGAAGCTTCCAAGTTTAGAATCCAACATAACGCACTGAACCGAAGGTGTGATAGTTAAAAGAGATGTAGAGCTGAGAGGAGTTTGTTTT
>NW_007770156.1:0-5965 GCF_000696425.1 Galeopterus variegatus | reverse complement strand
AACTTCCAAGTGAGGTTTGATGTTGGAACCAGAATTCGTCCACTTCTTAAAGGCACAGTCCTCAGGCACTACCAGTGGGATAGTATGATTAATGCAATAGTCTGGCTGAAGGCTCCTAGAGCAAAAACTTCCCCCTCCAAAGGCTGCGTTCTTGAACCTGCTGCCTCAGAGGTTGGAAGAAAAAGTAGCAAAATGAGCTTCATCCGGGAAAAGTTCAAGCTAATACATCTTGGCAAACATAATAAAAAACACAGACAGTTGCTTTAAGAGACAGACCCAGAAAGAGGTCAAGTTCTGCTGAGAGAGGCAGAGCAGCAATTAGATGGGAGCTTATGTTGCAGCGTGGAAGCAGAGGGGTCAAAGAGAGGGTAGGACACTCTGCATCTGATTTCAGGAAGGGAACACCACACTGCAGCCGTGCTGAGCTCAGCGAGGGGGGAGAAAATCTAGAGGTGCAGAGGATCGGAGGGTGTGAGGGGCTGCTGGAATGAAAAAGCAATGAGCAGGCTGGATTTACCAGGACATATGAAAGAGCTCAGTGCAGTTTGTGTTGCTTGGCTAGTCAGAGAGTTGGGGTTTTATGCGGTGGACCCAGCCACATGTAAACGGTATAGTCAGTGGGAGTTATTTACTCTGATTTAAGGTTTCAGAATTAAAAGTTCTCACTGGAATGCTTAAAATAAAATTTTCAGCCAAAGAGAAAAATAAAGAACACTGAATTCCATCAGCCTGTGGAATAAATATGCTTCCCCCAGAAACATTGGAAAAATTATGTTATGAGATATTTCCTATTATAGAGGGAATATTAGCACCAAACTTATTAATTATATAACAGGATCTGCTGAGACACAATAGCCACTTTTTATCTTAGATTTAAGGTCAGCCAACCTGAGAAGGAATTCAAGGAAGAGGTGAGATCAGAGGTGCGATTTCCCCTAAGCTGTCTGGGCAGCTGTCACACTCTTCTGCCCCCCAGCCCCTTCCCAGGCTCACGCTAAGACAATTATTGGGGCCAGAGGCTAGAGAAAACCCCTTTTACAAGCTTTGCTTTGACTCCCAGTATTTAAAATATGCTGCTATTTACCAATAGCTTATTTTCAAAATGGGTATTAAAGGGAAAGGATTATGCATACATATCGTGCCTTTTCAGTAGGAGCTATGTATTCCAGAGTAACCAAATAGCCCAGCTGATGAGAGAAAGCACTTTTTTACTGAAGAATGCTAGCTAATACATGAAGAGGATAGGATGGGAAAATTCCCATTTTGCAACCCTCATGGCATAATTGATTCAGGCAAAGATCATCAGTGGATGCTAAAACCATCCTGTGTAAAGTTGAGGGTGAACTACATATTTGCAAGGTACCAGTTATCACCCACAGTTTATTTGCTAGTTCCAAAGGGGAATCCTTCACTTTGCAATAAAAGAGTCAAGCAAGCCTCACCACTTTAACCTGGTGATCAATGTTAGCATCACTAATAGCAGGTCAGCCTGGCATGATACCCCCCGTCCTGGTGTGGTGCGTGCTAAGTACGCAGCATCCTCTACTAGGTCTTCTGGATAAAAAGACTTAACCTGACTCACATCAACACTTTAGAACTGAATTCCATCTCACGGGAAATACAGGGGAGAGAGGAACATGTTAGATGTTACCTCAATGAAGCAATCAGGCGTATCCAAAAGATGGGACATTCTACAGTATCTTCAATAATCAACGTTATGGAAAACAAATAGGAGAGGGGCTGCTATTTCTAGATCCAAAGAGACTCAAAAGTGCTAATTACCAAGTGGAATTTTGATCCTTTATTTGGTCCTGGTGTAAGAAAATAAGCGATCGGATATTTGGGGGAATAATTGAGGAAATCTGAATACACACTAGGTATTACATGATATTTAGAAATTATTGTTCATTTTGTTGAGTATGATAATGATGTCATAGTTGTGAAGGAAATTGTCCTCATTTTTCAGAGCTGCATCCTGAAATATTTAAGGATGAAGTGTCATGATGTCCATAATTTATTATAAAACACTTGAGCCAAAAATAAATAAATAAATAAATAAAACGAAAACAGTTTTGCCACTGACTATGGCGAACAGGGAGAACAAGTAAGTTCTCCTCTACAAACATTTGTTAAACCCCTGCCACCTGCCAGGCTTGCGATGTACCAGGTATACAGTAGTGAACAAGGTGGACATATGGGTCCTACCCTCCTGAAACTTAGAGTTTAGAGTAACAGAAGGTCAGGAAAGCCCATTCCTGATAGTAGTAACAACTGTTATTTAGCATGCGTGATCTTATTTAATCCTTTCAGTGTCCTACAGGAGGTTACTCTTATGGGTACTTTTATGCATGGGCGATTGAAGCTCAGGCAGGGATGTGTCTGATCCCAAGCCACAGAGCTGGTGAGTTGCTGAACCTAAATCTTTGATTTGTGTGCTGGTTCTGGCTGGGCTCCTCCCTGGGTGTGTTGGCAGGAAGTCCATTAACTCTGTACTGCCTTAGCATGGATTAACACTGCTTCTTTTTCTCTCATTTCTCCTCTTTTCTCTTGTGGTCATTGTAAAATGACACCCATCTTGGCTGTCAACTAAACAGAAGTGCCGCTACATTTATATAAAGGATATAAAAAGTAAAATAGTAAAACCCACGGTCACTCATCTCTAAACTCCTTGAAACTGCCTAGATTCCCCTTTAGTCTCTGCTAGAAGCTGCATCCTCACCTTCCTCTACTTAAGGCTGCTTTCTTCTCAACAAACACATTAAGATAAACACATTTAAGACTAATCATTCAATTATTTAATGCTATGGATGGTCTTCTGTTATTTTAATTGCTAGTATTGTGCAAATTGTTTCCTATATTGAAAGAAACGTTCCTTTCAGCTACATTTGGTTCAATGTGTTTCTATGGGCTAGAACTGGACTTTGACCTTCACTCGGCCACCACTGGTCATCAAATATTTATTGAGTATCTACTATGTGCTGTGTCTGAGTTATTAGAACAGGGTTTCCCTAGCACTCTAGGATCCTCACAACTGCTTTAAAAACAAGATTTAGGATCCTGGCTCATTTGCAAGTTGGGAAAGATCTGAACAATGACTGTGTATGCCCTTAGGGCTGGCATTCAGTGTCCACAAGTCAGGTTTCTGAGCCTGTCACCACTGCATGATGCACTGCCTAGGACAGAGAGCTTGATGACATTATGGTAACTAGTTCTTATGACAGAAATACTTTATGAGAGGAGAAATGGCAGGTCCCAGGCCTCTCCATCTACATGTGCAGAAAGCTCAGCTGGACCCTGGGTGCCTACAGCAGTATGGCAACAAGAGGGCTATGAAATGGGACCCTGGGAAGACCCAAGGGTCTTGGCAATTCGGTTGGAGACAGCTGTGTGGTGTTCCCATCCCGCTGGCCTGGGCTTCTGTCTAAAGGCGCCTTATTTGTGGCTTTTATTTTCTTCTACTTTTGCCCTTAGGCGCCCTATTGATGTTAGTAGATTTCCATATCAGAGGGGGACTTGAGGAGCTCAAAGAGGTTAATAAACTTGTCCAAGGCAAAGCCAGAAAGGCGCAGCTGAGCACTCCTGCTGCCCCTTGGAATCTGTCTTGGTTACAGCCGGAAGACTGCAAGTTCCCATGTGCCATTGAAGGGAATATTCAGTGGGACCCGCACAGGCTTTGGCATGTGCGAAATTTCACACCTCAGAGATAGCACTTCTGTTTGTGTCCAGGCTGTTTTCTTGCATGTTAGGTTTTTTGAAAGTGTGAGTTATTCTATACCAAGACCTTTATCATAAATTATTTAATTTCTTTTCCAGAAAAACATTTTCTCCATTTTGTTAATCACCCAGCAATTGTTGTTTTCCCCCACAAAAAGGATATATTTTTTCCTGATTACAAAAGTGTTACATGTTTATTTTTTTTTAATTTAAAGGCAGAAAAGCATAGAGAAAAAATTTTTTAACTGCCTGTAATTCCATCACTCAGACATAACTACTGTTAACATTTTGTGGAATTTGCTTTCAGTTTTTTCTCTATACACATATAATTTTTCAACAAAATTGGGATCATACTACTTCCTATGATTTATGCAGTTTGTATTCTATTTTACTAATGGAGAACTTTGTATTGTGAGCATGCTTTTATGCTGGTAAAGAATTTTTTAAATATTATTTTTAATGGCTGCATAATGTGTGAGCAAGTGAATTGACCATAATCTATTTAACAAACCTCTGTCTGAACATTTAGTTCTTTCCATCAGTTTGTTATCATAACATATACTTTGTTGAGCTTCCTCAATATGAATTTTTGCCCCACCCAGGATTATTTCCTTAGAATAAATTCCTAGGGGTGGAATTACTGAATGAAAGGGAATGAACTCTTAATCATCATTCTTTCTCCTCCAGAAGGCTTGACCAACCCTCCCTTCTGTCAGAAATGTCTGAGTGTCCATTTGGTGACATTGGGCCATTTTACAAAGATTTTTTTAAAGTATTCCAAATTCGATAGACATAAAATGGTATTTCAGTCTTGTTTTAAGGCTATTTGATTATTGATGAATTTGATTATGGTACACCTTATCATACCATAATTTTTGGATGGAAAAAAATCCTTGCAAGCTTTGGTTCTATTTTATGATTAGAATTTCTTCTGAGGCTTAACTATTCAGATGTGTCCTTTTATGAAAATAAGGAACTTGTTCAACAACTATTGCTTACAAAGCATTAATAGTGACAGATTTTCAAATGTTGCCAATTATTGTAGACAAGGTTAGCATTCTTCAGCAACAGTTTTCATAGATAAGGAAAATGCCCATGATATTTTTGCTACGACTATTATAGTTTGGTTTTGAAAAAACTCCCCCAAAGACTCCTTCATTGGCTATTTTTTTCCCGTGTCTCAAATATAGGTTTTCACCAAGACTCTTCACTGAGTCCTCTCCTCTTGTTTTGAAATTAAAGTCAGCAAGCTGTATCTTTTTTTTTTTTTTTCCTTTTTTGTCTTTTTTCGTGACCGGCAACGGATCGCAACCCTCAGTGTCGCGCCTGTACCGGACCGGGACCGGCAATGGGATCGCAACCCTCGGTGTTGCTCCCGCTCCTCGCTCAGCCAGTGAGCGGGAACCGGTCTGTATGTGGGATCCGAACCCTCTACTTGCTGCTTTGCACTTCAGCAAAACAGAACGAAATGGGTCTTGGCTTATACAGCCTTATAATTTAGACAGATGCCTACATACATACCCAGATTTAAATGCCTACAGCGCTAAGTGTTGTTATAGGGGTAGGCTACTGAAGGATGAGATTTACATGAGGCATGAGGATTTGGGGAGGATTCTTGTGCTGAGTTTTAGAAGAGAAGGCAGATTTTCCCAGAACGACTGAAAAAATATTTCTGGTCTCACATGCTCTTGTAGAGCCTCTCCACTCACCCATCAAGTGGCAGAGTCTTTGTCCCCTCCCATTAAACCTGAGTGGGCCTTTATGACTGCTTTGATGGGTAGAATGTGGCAGAAGTAAAGCTGCATGACTTCTGAGATGAGGTCATAAAAATCGATATGGCTTCCTCTTGGCTTTCTCTCACTTGAGACATAAGCCTTTGGATCCATCATGCTGAAGAAACGCGAGTGATATGGATTGATTTGTGTCCCCCAAGTTTTATGTATTAGAAGCTTGCTCCCCACTGTGACAGTTAAGAGGGTGCAAAATCCTATTATGGTAATTGAAAGGTGGGGCCTTGAAGAGGTGATTAGATTCTGAGGACCACACCCTAATGAATGGATTAATAATGTTGGTCATGGGTGTGGTTATGAGGGCTTTAAAAGAAGAGCATATGAGAGTCTCTCTCTCTGTCTGCTCTTGCCTTTCTTGAAATGTGATACCCTGCAGAGCCACCAAAGAAGATGCTCACCAGATCTGTTCTCTAGACTTTGGACTTCCCAGCCTCTGAAACTGTAAGCAGTAAATTTTGTTG
>NW_007770155.1:5506-5965 GCF_000696425.1 Galeopterus variegatus | reverse complement strand
TTAAATTTTGAAAAAGTATGTCAACAGCAAAAGTGATAGTCATTGTTTTATTCATACTTGTTTTATGGTATTTATATCATGTTAACACAAACCGAGTTTGAGGTTTCAACTCGTTAAAAATAATTTCAAAAGACAGTTCCCCTAGTCTTACCTTCTCCTCCAACGGCGTCTAAAACATTTCACTGTCTCCCCCCGCCCCCCCGGTCTGTCTCAATATTCTGAGCATTTATACCGCAGAACTGGAGAGGATGGAGACCCGCCTGGAGCAGGTTGGGTCATCCGCCGTCGCAACCCACCTGTCACTACACGGGTAAGAACATGCAGAAACTCCTGGGGTTCAACACACCCGAATCTATCACTTCTTCCTTGAGGATAAAATGATAAGAAGAGGGTACCAGGCAACCACAATTGACATTAAAGTAGAGCCAAACGTTAAGAAGTATCACAGTATTTATTTCA
>NW_007770155.1:2859-3654 GCF_000696425.1 Galeopterus variegatus | reverse complement strand
GAATCTATGATAAACTGGTAACAGCAGTTGCTTTGGGGAGGGGGAGACATGGCTGAAGGGCAGGGGTAGAAAGGAGACATGTTTCATTGCATACGTTTTTTAACCTTTAATTTTGTGCCATAATTATTATGTATTACCTATTCCAGAAATTAGCAAATGCATGTTTTAAAATGTAAAAAAAAATTAATAGAGTTAACTCTGTAGTAACTGGAAAAGATATANATATATATATATATATGTGAGTTAGATCTGGATTAAGTTTTGCTGATGCTTCTTTGACTTTTTCAAGCCCCAATTTTCACACATTACTGTCAAGGTATCAGTGACTTAATCAGCCCCTTCAGTCATTTCTTCTGTCCTAATCTCCCCTAAATCCTTCAATCTTTCCAACATCCCCAAAGTCTTACCCAGTTTGGAAACAGGGGCTCCTTATACAGGAGGTCCAGAAGCAAGACTGCCTCTGAGTGAACGTTAAGGCTCATGACATAAAATCTCACCACTTGTGAAATCTGCTCAGTACATCCTAGCCTATGTATTGACTTTGGCAATACTCGTTGGCCTTGTCATGCCGATAACACTATTGAGACTAAGTTGAATGAGCATGTGACCATGTCCTCCAAATATTTTCTGATACAGTGAAATGGAAAACTGTAGATTACATTTATTTATTCTGTGGTAAACCCTTTGTTTATGTTGCTGGTGATCCAGAAGAAGTGGTCTCCTACAACATATCATGACCTAAACAACGACAAACTGAATTACTATTTCATTGGCCATAGGTTCCACCATGTGTTT
>NW_007770155.1:0-1090 GCF_000696425.1 Galeopterus variegatus | reverse complement strand
TTTTTAACAGTTTCCCGAAATCAATCTATTTATATCAAGTAACCTCAAGCTGCGAAAGAATTAATTCAATAATCCAGGGCTACCTCCTCCACCTCAATTATCCCAGTAGGTTCACTGAAGAGCTGTTTTTTCAAATCAGTAGATCCAAGATAGTTATGCTGAGGTTTTCTATAGTTGTAATGAGTGACTAATTATTTCTGTTTTAAAATTTTTGGTGACGACAACTGCCTTAGCCAGGTGACACACTTTGAGGACAGCTAAGCAACTGTTCATTCCCCTGCTGTAACCGGCCCCGTGCACGGCCGCACGCACGGCCCACCTGTGCTCACACCTGCGCTGGCACTGCTGATGGACCGGGCTCGTTACTTTCACCATGGAACATCGAACCCCAACCACTTCTCTTCTAAAGTGTATAGATTCTCTCCTCACAAAGGGAAAAAGGTAGCCCCAGGCCCGAGTTCTCGACCGTCTGCAGTTAGTTACCGCGAGGACCCTGGTCATCCCCAGCTGCGTAACAAACGGCCCAGAGCGGGGGCTGAGGACAAGAGCCACCGATTCCGCTGTGGAGTCTGCATGGCCGCGGGGTGCGCTGCGGAGCCTCGGCCGCTGGGGGGCGCTGCTCCACGCCCGGGGCCGCGTCGGGGCGAAGGGCGGACATCNCTCGGCCGCTGGGGGGCGCTGCTCCACGCCCGGGGCCGCGTCGGGGCGAAGGGCGGACATCGCCGGGGCCCGTGCATGGCCAGAGTCCTGTCGCCCCTTCTCCGTTCCTCCTGGAGCCACGTTTCCCTCCGGCTTCACCTCGGCGGCCGGCAGGGTGACTCCGAGGTTTGCAGGCTGCAGAGTGACCGCCGCAGGCGGAGTCGATCGTCCGCAACGCGACCTGAAGGCTGCTGGGTCGGGGCACGATGGAGACCGTGTGGCCCGGGCGGCCCAGGGCAAGCCTGGCTGCTCCACTGTCTTGAAAGGAGCGTCAGTAGGAGAGTGTGGGAGAGTGAGGAAAGACGTTCCACGGACGGGACGGCGAGGGGAGACGCTCCACGCACGGGGCGGCGAGGGACGACGCTCCACGCACGGGGCGGCGAGGGGAGAC
>NW_007770154.1:3778-5966 GCF_000696425.1 Galeopterus variegatus | reverse complement strand
CGTTTTTGACTCTTTTTCTAGCTAAGAAAATAACAAGTCTTGTAAAAGCAGAATGGAAAGAGGTGCAGCTCTAGATAATGCTCCTAAGACATTCTACTAAATTAGACCATGAAAAAGAGCAGTCCATTTCATGACCGAGCATTCCACGTGCTTGTCTGCAGGCAGCCGTAGGAGTCCTACTGAATTCTGCACTCTGAGAGTCTATCTCATGAACATCCATAAAATGGAATTTTTTTTACCATTATGCTCTCCCTTCCCTGACCACCAGCACAGGTAGAAACACACACTCATGATTTATGTGTCCCAAACCTCCTTGGCAGCAAAAAAATAACTCAAAGAACAAAAATCAGACAGAACACTCAGACCATTTCCTTGAACAAGTACACTCAATAGAGCAGGAAAGGGAGATGTTGCACTTGAAAATTTTCCATATTAATGCAAATGAAGACATGCCTCAGACCTGAGAACTCATTTAACACTCTATAGTTTGTTTTTTTTCCTCCTGAATCCGAAACTGAATATTTTCTTTTTCTTTTCTGCATCCCGTATGCTAAGTATTTGGGAAAAATAAACACCTAGCCTTTTTTCACTATCCCAAATTAGAGGGAAACATAAAATTCTGTAATTCATTCAGTTTTTAAAAAACACGTTATGTTGTACCAACTAAATGCCAGACACTGTTGACTATGGAGTTTGAAGTCTGGTGGAAGACATAGGTAATTACAATAAAGGTAATGATCACTGTGACAGAGAAAGATAAGAGGGCACAAAAGCAGGGCTTTGGTCTACGCGTTGTGGAAGAAGCTTTAAGGAAGTTTTGAGGAAGTGAGGGGAGCAATATAAAGACACTTCCAGGTGCCTCCCAAAGGCGAGGCTTGAACAGAGACTGCAGGAAAGAGCCTGCCAGGAGCGAGTGGCCCAAGGGGACTCAGGTGTGCTTAGAGGAACCAGGGCAGGTAGAGCAGGCCCTGCCACATTGAGTCTGGAGGAGGGGACACTTATGATCTAAAATGTCACTCTGACTGAGATTTGGAAAATGAGTTGTGACAGAAAGGGGTGGGTATGGCAAGGGCTAGGGGCTGATGGCACAGGTAATAAGGTGGAATAAACTCCTGGTGATCCACAGCTGCGTGGGAGCCTGCTGGGGACAGGAGCAGGGTCAGCAAAAGGGCCTGGTGCTCCCGCTGGACAAATGGTAGTCACCCTTGAATTTTAGGGACTGAGAAAGGCTCACATATATACACGGATATATACACGGATATATATACACGGATATATACACGGATATATATACACACTGTCTGTCTCATATATGTTAGTCTCTCAAATTTGTAACACTAGAAATATTCTTTCTAATGTACTCCTATGAAATACAAATACTACATATTGTTTTAGACAAACTTTCCTATTATCGAAAGTATATGTCTGGTTCTTTAGATGTTTCTGACAAAATGTCAGGACTTTATAAGCCATACAAATGTATTAATGAATTATGTAACATAGATTTTCACCCTTCCTCCCCCCTCTCTACTTCCCTCTGTATTAATCAGGGATCTGCAGAGAAACAGACCAATGTACGAGAGGGAACTTATGAGGGGAATTTGCTCATGGGACTGTGAAGGCTGAGAAGCACCACGATAGGCCATCTGTAAGCTGGAGACCCTGGGATACCAGCAGTCTGGTTTATTACAAGTCTGGAAGCCTTAGAACCGGGGAAGCTGATGATGTCATTCTCAGTCCAAGATCAAAGGCCTGAAAGCTGGAGGTGCCACTGGTGTAAGTCTTAGAACCCAAAGGCTGAAGATCCTTGAGTTCTTATATCCATGGACAGGAGAGAAGCATATATCCCAGCTCCAGTGGATAGAGAAAGAGATCTGCCTTTTCCTCAGTTTTTGTTCTCTCTGGGCCCCCAGCAGATGGGCTGGTGCCTGCCCATATTGAGGGCAGATATTTTACACCCAGTTCATTCAAGCTTACATGCTAATCTTCTCTGGAAATACCCTCATAGACACCCCCTGAAATAATACTTTACCAGGTTTCTAGGTCCCTTAATCTAGTCAAGTTGACACCTAAAATTAACTATCGCACTCTCCCTCTCTTCTTTTCTCTCTCCCTCTCTCCCTTCCTTCCTCTTTCTTCCTTCCTTCCTTCCTTCCTTCCTTCCTTCCTTCCTTCCTTCCTTCCTTCC
>NW_007770154.1:1579-3295 GCF_000696425.1 Galeopterus variegatus | reverse complement strand
AGAGGCTAACCTCCTATGTGCTCTTCTTTTAAAGCCCTCAGAACCATGCCTCTGACCAGCATTATTAATCCATTCACTACGGCATGGTCCTACAATCTAATCTCCTCTTCAAGGCCTCAGCTTTCAATTACCTTAATAGGATTTCCCAGCCTCAAGAGTTACAGTGGGGATTAAGTTTCAAATATATGAACTCTGGGGACACAATTCAATCAGCCCAAAGCAAATCTCTTTTCTGTTAGAGGACAGGTAGGGGTAACAACAAATGTTATTTATTTTAGCTATTTCTTTAGTAGATATTTTGCATGACTCTAAACGACCGCTGCATGAAGCTTGTATGAGAATGAAGACTAGACAAACAGATACAGGGTGATCCACTATCCACATTAAACCACATTCCATTGGTCTGAGCAAAATTTTGTAACCATAGTTTTGAATCTAGATTATATCACTGGATTTAGAAGTTAACTCTTTACATATGTCTCGTTCATAAACTGGATAAATAACTCAGACCTTTTTAAATTCTATAATTTGAACACAATCTCATATTAATTGACAGTTTGTTAGAAAATAAGAAAGGACACAAAGAAAAGTGNTGAAGGCTGAGAAGCACCACGATAGGCCATCTGTAAGCTGGAGACCCTGGGATACCAGCAGCCAGGTTTATTACAAGTCTGGAAGCCTTAGAACCGGGGAAGCTGATGATGTCATTCTCAGTCCAAGATCAACGGCCTGAAAGCTGGAGGTGCCACTCGTGTAAGTCTTAGAACCCAAAGGCTGAAGATCCTTGAGTTCTGATATCCATGGACAGGAGAGAAGCATATATCCCAGCTCCAGTGGATAGAGAAAGAGATCCGCCTTTTCCTTGGTTTTTGTTCTCTCTGGGCCCCCAGCAGATGGGCTGGTGCCTGCCCGTATTGAGGGCAGATATTTCACACCCAGTTCATTCAAGCTTACATGCTAATCTTCTCTGGAAATACCCTCATAGACACCCCCTGAAGTTGACACCTAAAATTAACTATCGCACTCTCCCTCTCTTCTTTTCTCTCTCCCTCTCTCCCTTCCTTCCTCTCTTTCTTTCTTTCCCTGAAAAACTCATATAAAGTATCTACATTCTTATTAACAGAAGTGATGTTCAAGGAGTGGCATGGTTAGCATTTTCTGAGAGCTTGTTAGAAACTCAGAATCTCAGGTTCATCCCTAAACTAACTGAATAGTGTCTACATTTTAATAATACTCCTTAGGGGATTTGTGTGCATCTTAACATTTAAATATCACTGAACTCGTTTAGTGATTTTTAG
Organism: Galeopterus variegatus; assembly: GCF_000696425.1. Classification (NCBI taxonomy): domain Eukaryota; kingdom Metazoa; phylum Chordata; class Mammalia; order Dermoptera; family Cynocephalidae; genus Galeopterus; species Galeopterus variegatus. Next base: position 1,997 of record NW_007770154.1, on the reverse strand, counting down.
AGAATGCATGTTTCTGGGCTTCATGAAAGATCTAAATGAAGCAGAGCAGAAGGGGATGATTGATATGCATTAGATTAAAAACATAATAATAAATGTAAAGCTTTGCAGGTGAGTCTGATGTGCAGAAAGGACTGAGGACTACTGAGACAGATACATACTTCATTTTGAAGAGCAAGAAATGGAGATGATTTGTGAGTTTTCTATGCATTCTGCTATTTTTGCCAGAACCAGATCTAGGCACATCAGTCAGTTCCCAGGTCAGTTCTGATTGGTTGAAGGAGAAATACTGATTTAACTGATATAAAACCAGTGAGTAAAGTCATACAACAGAGAACTAAAATTTAAAAATATTATTCCGGAAGTATCCAGAATGGCATCATGACATTCCAACAAACTTTAGTTCATACTATGCCAGAGA
>NW_007770154.1:0-702 GCF_000696425.1 Galeopterus variegatus | reverse complement strand
TATGAGTACATTCAAAATTAAAGTACCATAGAACTTTCTTTTCCATTTATAAGATTATATATAAAATGGTACTTGGCATTTTAATCAATGTCTTATAGGCAGAATATACATCTAACCTCAAATGAATAGATCTTTTTTATAATTTAGCTTTGAATTCTTGGGCTTGTGTTGCCTCATATCTGTTTAGGATCTCAGTTGATATAACTGTTCCCAGTTTCATTTTATCTAGCTCAACATGAAGATGGAATTTCTTGATTGATCTTGATTTCATTTCAGGAGAGGCTGAGAAGAGGATTCTTAGGTAAGTATTTTTAGAAAGAGTGCTTCAGAGCCTTAACATCTTCCAGTGAGGCTTCTGGGTTAAAAGAAGGGTGGTCACACACCAACATGGACTGAGTTTTATTTTTTCAGATTCTAATAGTTGATTGTAGGTGGTAGGAGGTGAACAACCTTGTATTAGTCTGTTTCTATGGCTTATAACAAAATACTTGAAACTGGGTACTTTGTAAGAAAATGAAATTTATTACTTACGGTGTTGGAGGCTAGGAAGTCCAAAGTCCAGGGAACTCATCTGGTGAGAACCTTCTCTGCTGGTGACTTCAGCAATGCAGGGTATCACATTGTGAAACGGTGGAGCAGAGAGAGGCTAACCTCCTATGTGCTCTTCTTTTAAAGCCCTCAGAACCATGCCTCTGACCAGCA
>NW_007770153.1:5194-5966 GCF_000696425.1 Galeopterus variegatus | reverse complement strand
TTTCTGGTTAAACAGTAACAGCAAGCCATTGAATATACATAACTAGTTAGCAGTGATCTTGAATGCAAGTGGTAGTGCAGATGCATGACCACCTATGAGACTCCCCCGAGTAGTCATCTTTCAGGTCTAATTTTGGCTGAACAGGGAGTGTCAACAAACGGAAGACAATTTTCAGGCTGCTGTAATGACAGCCACTGTTGGGTCTAACCCATGGATTCTTTATCTTAGTCACTTTCTAAATCAGTTTGGATGGGAATCCAAGGCTGGATCCCTATCTGTGTTTCCAACAATGCTGGGCATTGTTTCTGAAATAACTGACCTTGAACTTACTGCATCAATAGTAACTGGGATACTTTTTAAAATGCAGAGTCTTCAGTTATACCAAAGACCTCTTCTGGTGGGTTGGGGAAATCTGTATTTTGAAATATAGCCTTTTTTATGCACCCTAAACAATAAGAACTACTACATTAGAAAGAAAATAAGCTGCCACATGTTATACTGTCATCTGAGATGCTCAATTTTAAATTCCAACCTTAAAAAAAAAAATCTCTGAAATGCTATTAGCAAATTGTTTTAAATTTTCAAGGAAAATAAAAGCTTAGCTGCTAATTTGTAGCATACTCTGTATATCAATGATACCAGAAGAATCTGCTAAATAAAATAAGAGATATTGTGGACTTGGGGCCATTATGTTACAATGATTAGTTCAATGATTAACATTGCCATTGTTTTTAAATAAAGGGTATGAAAGTTTCTTAGAACAGTATTCCTG
>NW_007770153.1:0-4105 GCF_000696425.1 Galeopterus variegatus | reverse complement strand
CTTGGATTGGAAGAATTAACATTGTAAAAATGTCCGTACTACCTAAAGTGATCTACAGATTGAGTGCAATCCCCATTAAATACCAATGACATTCTTCATGGAAATGGAAAAAAAAAATCTTAACATTCATATAGAACAACAGAAGACCCTGAATAGCCAAAGCAACCCTAAGCAAAACAAACAAACAAATACATAAAAATAAAAAAAATAAAGCTGGAGGTATAACACTATTTGACTTCAAGTTATACCACAAAGCTATAGTTACCAAAACAGCATGGTACTGGCATAAAAATAGACACTTGGACAAGGGGAGCAGAATAGAGAACCCAGAAATCATCCCTAAGGCTTACAGCCATCTGATATTTGACAAAGGAAACAAAAACACACATTGGGGAAAAGACTGCCTCTCCAGTAAGTGGTGCTGGGAAAATTGGGCATACATATGCCGAAGAATAAAACTAGACATGCACCTCTCACCATATACAAAAATCAACTCAAAATGGATTAAAGACTTAAGTATAAGATCTAAAATGATAAAACTCCTAGAAGAAAACAAAACACCACTGGGTTGATTACTGTTTTTCATTTCATTTTATTTTTCTTTCCTGCCATATCTCTGGCATCTACAACAGTACCTAGTACAGAGTAGAAATTTAATAAATATATGTTGAATAAGCTTTTTAAATGAACAAGGTGAAATATAAAGTATAAAATTATCTTTTGCAAAATATTTTATTGTGAAAATTTCACAATTGTATTTGTTGCCCTATTTTGAATATTCCACATTTTATTTTATTTTCTGTCATTCCTATGCTTCATTGAGGAGCTGAACTATTTTTTTTCCTACATTTTCATCTTTAATGTGTCTCTAAGCCAATAAAATTTTGTTCAGTCATTCCCAAATAATCTTTCTCTTTCCTCCATTCAAAAGGATATATGAAAAGTCTTGAGACTTTTTTCTCAGCTCCGTTATGTAAAGAGCTTGGAGGTGGTTACTCTCATTCTTACAAAAAGAAAAAGCTGGACACCCTGAAAATTATTATTATTTTTAAATTTTTGACCACACCTTCTGCTCCTTTCTCGTTTGATTAACTAGAGGACAGGAAGGCGCATTTGGAAGGGCTTTGGAGCCTCCATTTCTTTTGTCACATCCTGACACTCAGTTGAAATAAACCTAATCTTGGGCCCATCAGAGAACTGATTTCAGGCTAAACTACCACCCCCAAATTTAGAAGGATTGAAAGATACAGCTACTGAAATCTGCTTACCTGCAAGAGAAGCCACTAGAACAATAACCTGAAAGAAATCCAAGAAGAAAAAAAAATCACTTTGTCTATATAAGAACAAGGATAAGAAATAAAGCACATTTCTTTCAAAAAACATGCAAGCAAGTAAATAATGGAGTGAAACATATAAAGAATAAACCATCAAATTAGAATTATGCATCCAGTAAATTATAACACAAAAGTAAAGGAGAAATAATATCTCATAAAAACAAAAACTGAAAAAATTCCTTGATTAGTCCTGCATTACATGCTAAAAGAATTTCTTTAAGCAGAAGAAAAATAATATAAGTGAAAAACTTGGATCTACATAAAGATAAGAAGATTATTGGAAAAGGGATAGATGAAGGTAGAAAACATCTTTTGTTTTTCTTATTCTTATTCTTAATTGAACTAAAAGTTAACTCTATCTTTAAAGCAATAATAATAACAGTATATCAAATGACTATAACGTATAGATAAGTGTAATAAATGACATCAGTGTCCTAAGGGACAGAAGGAAGGAATTCGAAATGCTCTGTTACAAAGTATCTTTACCATACATAAAGTGGTATGGTGTTATTCAAAGCTGGATTTAGACTACTTAAAATATATATATTGTAAACTCTATGGAATTCATTAGAGTAATGATTGATTCTAGGCTAGCATCAGGGAATATGCAGATAAGCCTTCAGAATCATGCAGTGATGGAAAGTCAGGAAGTGCAATAATGGGACACACAATAATGGGACTATGTCATATGTCAAAAGGACTGAAAGAGCACCCAGTGGCCAAAGCTGGAACAATTTGAGCACCAACATAAAGTATTATTGGATTATTTTTTTTTAAGTTTTTTTTACACCATTCTAATGTAAATAAACGACTAAATGAATAAGTAAATGGGAAGAATAGACAAATCTGAACAAAAAATTCAAATAATTTTTGTAGATACCCACCTCCCCTTCAAGAAGGTGGAGTATGAATCCCCACCTCCTACCTGTGAGATGCATATAGTGACTTCTTTTCAAAGAGTATAACATGAAAAGGGGGAGAAAAGGAGCAACTTCACAGTGGAAACCTGACCAATACTTCCTCAGCCAGGTGATCAAGGTCAACATCAATAGTGATAAGTAATACTGACTGCATGAACCTTTGACACAATGTGATGAGAGTGATGCTTTACCTCTGTGGTCTTTCTCCCCCAAACCCATCACCTCAGTTTAATCATGAGAAAAACATCTGGCAACATAAATTGAAGTAAATTCTACCTAATAGCTGAGCAATCTTCCTGAAAACTGTCAAGATCGTCGAAAACAAAGTCAGCAAAAACAATGTCACAATCTAGAGGAGCTTAAGGAGATATGATGACTAAATGTAATGTGGTGTCCTGGATGGGAGCCTGGGAGAGAAAAAAAAAGTATGTTAAGTAAAAGCTAAGGAAATCTGATTAAAGCATGAACTTAAGTTAATAATAATGTATCAATACTGGTTCATTAATTGTGAGAAATATGCCATACTAATGTAAGATGTTAGCAATACAGGAAATTGGGCTTGGGATATATGGGAACTCTCTACTATGTTCATATTTTTCTGTTTATAAAATTATTCTAAAATTAAAAGTTTATTTTTGAAAAGTCACCTATTTCCTCTCTCACTTCCACTTCTTCCCCAGTTGTAAAGAACTAGGCATTAGTGGTTATCATAGATATGAATCACAAAAAGACTATTTTTTTTTTTAACAAAGTGAACTGCTCAGAAAACTCACAGGTTTGACTAAAGACAGAATTTGGATTTCCATACACATTTAACTGAAATAGAGAACCTTAAGTATCAATTATAAATAACACATCAAACAGAGTAAGTAGTGGTTTTAGGACATTGTTCTCTTCCTTCATATTTCTTAAATAATACACTGTAATGTACTCTCTGCCCTACCCTCATCCTTCAGAATTAGGTTTGTGCATTGTGTGAAATAAAAATATGATTCATTTTTTAAATACAAATTGTAGTCTAGATATCTGAGATTTTTCTAATATTTTATCTCTAAAATTAGGTGGTTCTAAAATTCTAAAATGGTGAATAACCTTGATTTTGTAGTAAAAAATATTTGGAATGTCACCACCATAAGAAGGTATATGCACTGAGAGCCCACTTTCATTTTTGTCAAAGATAGTGTGGTTGATCACCTGCATTAATTTATTATTTTCTTGCTTTATGATTTTGGGCTGTGTGTGTGGAAGAACTGAAAAACTATATGCTAATACTCATGTAAATAGTAGACATTAATTTGATTTTCATTTTTGTCACCATAAAAAATGTCTTTAAATAATTATATAATACCTTATATTTTATTTAGGTATTTATATATTTTAACCTTTATTAGTACATATTTGTGTTGTTTCAATACATGCATATACTGCACAATGATTCACTTAGGGTAGATAGCATAGCTATGTACTCATTAGTCCACCACTTTTCCTTCCCACCTCCACCTTGCCTCTGATACCCATTATTCTACTCTCTATTGCTATGAGACTTTTTTTTTTCAGATTCTACATACGAGTGATAACATGCATTATTTGTCTTTTTGTGACTGACCTCCTTCACTTTATATAGATGGTTTCCAGTTCCAACCAGTGTATACCACAGTGTTTGGTTTTATTTTTTATCTATTCAACCACTGATGGACATTCAGGTTGATTCCATCTCTTGGCTATTGTGAATAGTGCTGTGATGGACATGAGACTGCAGGCATACTTTTGATATATTGATTTCATTTTCTTTAGGTATATACCCAGTAGTGATATAGCTCAGCTGTAAGATAGAACTATTTTTTTTTTTTT
>NW_007770152.1:0-5968 GCF_000696425.1 Galeopterus variegatus | reverse complement strand
ATGCAGGTGAGGGGAGAAGGAGGTGATGGGGGAAATGGGAGGGAAGGGAGGTGAGGGAAGGTGAGGTGAGGGTTGTAGGAGTAGAGTGAGTACGGGTCTTCCTGGCACTTGCGATGTATACTGACGAACTCGAAAATCCCTCCGCTAAAGCACCCAAAGTCACCTGTGCCGATATTGGCTGCAAGACGGTGTGTAGCTAGAAAGCCCAAAATGGCACCTCAGTCCTCATCCAGCATGGACTCGAGCTGGGACTTTGACGGGGTTTGCGCTCGTTTTGAGCCTTCTGCCAGGAAATTCACGCCTCCGCCTGGGCTCTTCTGGCCTGGGTGCCGAGCTCTTCGGTTCTGAAACCAGATTTGAATTCTGGCTTCCGGGAGGCCTGTTTGTGTAGCCAGTTCTTCCCTGGTGGCAATTCCAGGAAACCGATTCTTCTCAAAAGCTTCAATGAGGATTCTGGTTTGGGCGCCGGTGATGGACGTGCGCTTTCGTCGCCCTTCCCTGGGGACGCGTTCCTGAGCGTGAGGACGAGGCCCTTCCTCAGTCTGCACTTGCTGTTCTCCTGAGGAGCCTCGGGACTTGAGTCGACTCTGCCTCAGCTGTCGTGTTCTCTGGTTTTGAAACCAAATCTGGATTCTACATTCTGGAATGCCAATTGCTCTGGCCAGTCCTTCTCTGGCCGCTATACCAGGGTAGGGGTTCTGCTCAAATGATGCTTGCAGAGCACCCTTTTGACTCGAGCTCAGAACAACCCTCCTGCGTCGGGATTCTCTGGGCAGAGAGTCTCTCGGGCTGCTCGTCCCCTCCATGGTGGGAAGAGTCGCCTGGGTTCCACGGAGTCAGCCGGCCAACTGAGCAGCTCCCGGAAGGGCGGCGGGACTGGCCCGTCAGGTCCCAGCGGGGGCCCGTCCAGTCCACACCTACTTTCAGATCTCCACCCCTCATTCAATATTCATAACCCCGACGTTCTCAGCGGAAGTCAGCGGACGGTCATTCTAAGTAGAAGTACAGAGGCCACCAAATAATTTGCGTCACACGCAATTCTTTTCCAAAGATGACTTGGATGGTGGGCTACCTCGTTGAGACATAGCGAATCCTTTTGCTTCCCAGGATTTTCAGAGGACTCTCGTCTCTTCCTGTTGACGGATGCTGGCATTCTCCAAAACAAGGACTGCCCCTACTGCCATGAGTTCTTTACTCACTCTCCTCGGCTTCCCCTGGAACACTTTCCCTTTGTCGGCAAATCAATTGGCTGAAATTTGTGAAATGACCTGAGAGGAAACTGGATACTGGTGACGGTTTCCCCGGGCCGAACCAGCGATGTTACCGATCGGCATCGCATCCTGGACAGAGGGCAACCAGTCTAATGAAACCACAAAGTATGGCCAAGGCCAATCACCTGACAAAAACAGACAACAGGAAATGGGACCTCCGTCTGCAAGCTTTCGAGGAACGAAAACCAACCATCAGTGGGCATCCTCTCCTGCTTTTGCTGGCTACGTTAGGACATGCGTGATGGATGCGTGCGCCCACGGACAAGTCGTGCCTCTTGACATGGAGGGCTTCGGGACGAGGGGGTGTGGGGATCAAGTGACATGGAACAAGGGAGGTAAAGTCCAAAGTCCCTTCCCTTGATGATAAAAGGTGCTTGCCTCAATATCGAGGAAGCAAACACAAGGCAGAAGGAAAGAAGGCAGAAGAAAGAAAGAAGGAGGGAAGGAAAGAAGGAAAGACGAGACAACGAATGGAATGCTCCCAAGCCTGTGGAATACCGTCTCCTGTTTCTTCAAGGAGGATCTGGGACGCTACCATCAGAGGGTGTGCGTGTGTGTGCACGTGTGTGTCCCGACCCATGAGACAGAGCTGCAGACAGACAGAGGAAGAGAGAGATTCTCACTGGCTCCTTCCTCAAGTCAGCATTCTGCAGAAAGGTATCTTTGAAGAGTGAGAGAAACGGAGAAGTAAAGAGTGAGTACGGGTCTTCCTGGCACTTGCGATGTATACTGACGAACTCGAAAATCCCTCCGCTAAAGCACCCAAAGTCACCTGTGCCGATATTGGCTGCAAGACGGTGTGTAGCTAGAAAGCCCAAAATGGCACCTCAGTCCTCATCCAGCATGGACTCGAGCTGGGACTTTGACGGGGTTTGCGCTCGTTTTGAGCCTTCTGCCAGGAAATTCACGCCTCCGCCTGGGCTCTTCTGGCCTGGGTGCCGAGCTCTTCGGTTCTGAAACCAGATTTGAATTCTGGCTTCCGGGAGGCCTGTTTGTGTAGCCAGTTCTTCCCTGGTGGCAATTCCAGGAAACCGATTCTTCTCAAAAGCTTCAATGAGGATTCTGGTTTGGGCGCCGGTGATGGACGTGCGCTTTCGTCGCCCTTCCCTGGGGACGCGTTCCTGAGCGTGAGGACGAGGCCCTTCCTCAGTCTGCACTTGCTGTTCTCCTGAGGAGCCTCGGGACTTGAGTCGACTCTGCCTCAGCTGTCGTGTTCTCTGGTTTTGAAACCAAATCTGGATTCTACATTCTGGAATGCCAATTGCTCTGGCCAGTCCTTCTCTGGCCGCTATACCAGGGTAGGGGTTCTGCTCAAATGATGCTTGCAGAGCACCCTTTTGACTCGAGCTCAGAACAACCCTCCTGCGTCGGGATTCTCTGGGCAGAGAGTCTCTCGGGCTGCTCGTCCCCTCCATGGTGGGAAGAGTCGCCTGGGTTCCACGGAGTCAGCCGGCCAACTGAGCAGCTCCCGGAAGGGCGGCGGGACTGGCCCGTCAGGTCCCAGCGGGGGCCCGTCCAGTCCACACCTACTTTCAGATCTCCACCCCTCATTCAATATTCATAACCCCGACGTTCTCAGCGGAAGTCAGCGGACGGTCATTCTAAGTAGAAGTACAGAGGCCACCAAATAATTTGCGTCACACGCAATTCTTTTCCAAAGATGACTTGGATGGTGGGCTACCTCGTTGAGACATAGCGAATCCTTTTGCTTCCCAGGATTTTCAGAGGACTCTCGTCTCTTCCTGTTGACGGATGCTGGCATTCTCCAAAACAAGGACTGCCCCTACTGCCATGAGTTCTTTACTCACTCTCCTCGGCTTCCCCTGGAACACTTTCCCTTTGTCGGCAAATCAATTGGCTGAAATTTGTGAAATGACCTGAGAGGAAACTGGATACTGGTGACGGTTTCCCCGGGCCGAACCAGCGATGTTACCGATCGGCATCGCATCCTGGACAGAGGGCAACCAGTCTAATGAAACCACAAAGTATGGCCAAGGCCAATCACCTGACAAAAACAGACAACAGGAAATGGGACCTCCGTCTGCAAGCTTTCGAGGAACGAAAACCAACCATCAGTGGGCATCCTCTCCTGCTTTTGCTGGCTACGTTAGGACATGCGTGATGGATGCGTGCGCCCACGGACAAGTCGTGCCTCTTGACATGGAGGGCTTCGGGACGAGGGGGTGTGGGGATCAAGTGACATGGAACAAGGGAGGTAAAGTCCAAAGTCCCTTCCCTTGATGATAAAAGGTGCTTGCCTCAATATCGAGGAAGCAAACACAAGGCAGAAGGAAAGAAGGCAGAAGAAAGAAAGAAGGAGGGAAGGAAAGAAGGAAAGACGAGACAACGAATGGAATGCTCCCAAGCCTGTGGAATACCGTCTCCTGTTTCTTCAAGGAGGATCTGGGACGCTACCATCAGAGGGTGTGCGTGTGTGTGCACGTGTGTGTCCCGACCCATGAGACAGAGCTGCAGACAGACAGAGGAAGAGAGAGATTCTCACTGGCTCCTTCCTCAAGTCAGCATTCTGCAGAAAGGTATCTTTGAAGAGTGAGAGAAACGGAGAAGTAAAGAGTGAGTACGGGTCTTCCTGGCACTTGCGATGTATACTGACGAACTCGAAAATCCCTCCGCTAAAGCACCCAAAGTCACCTGTGCCGATATTGGCTGCAAGACGGTGTGTAGCTAGAAAGCCCAAAATGGCACCTCAGTCCTCATCCAGCATGGACTCGAGCTGGGACTTTGACGGGGTTTGCGCTCGTTTTGAGCCTTCTGCCAGGAAATTCACGCCTCCGCCTGGGCTCTTCTGGCCTGGGTGCCGAGCTCTTCGGTTCTGAAACCAGATTTGAATTCTGGCTTCCGGGAGGCCTGTTTGTGTAGCCAGTTCTTCCCTGGTGGCAATTCCAGGAAACCGATTCTTCTCAAAAGCTTCAATGAGGATTCTGGTTTGGGCGCCGGTGATGGACGTGCGCTTTCGTCGCCCTTCCCTGGGGACGCGTTCCTGAGCGTGAGGACGAGGCCCTTCCTCAGTCTGCACTTGCTGTTCTCCTGAGGAGCCTCGGGACTTGAGTCGACTCTGCCTCAGCTGTCGTGTTCTCTGGTTTTGAAACCAAATCTGGATTCTACATTCTGGAATGCCAATTGCTCTGGCCAGTCCTTCTCTGGCCGCTATACCAGGGTAGGGGTTCTGCTCAAATGATGCTTGCAGAGCACCCTTTTGACTCGAGCTCAGAACAACCCTCCTGCGTCGGGATTCTCTGGGCAGAGAGTCTCTCGGGCTGCTCGTCCCCTCCATGGTGGGAAGAGTCGCCTGGGTTCCACGGAGTCAGCCGGCCAACTGAGCAGCTCCCGGAAGGGCGGCGGGACTGGCCCGTCAGGTCCCAGCGGGGGCCCGTCCAGTCCACACCTACTTTCAGATCTCCACCCCTCATTCAATATTCATAACCCCGACGTTCTCAGCGGAAGTCAGCGGACGGTCATTCTAAGTAGAAGTACAGAGGCCACCAAATAATTTGCGTCACACGCAATTCTTTTCCAAAGATGACTTGGATGGTGGGCTACCTCGTTGAGACATAGCGAATCCTTTTGCTTCCCAGGATTTTCAGAGGACTCTCGTCTCTTCCTGTTGACGGATGCTGGCATTCTCCAAAACAAGGACTGCCCCTACTGCCATGAGTTCTTTACTCACTCTCCTCGGCTTCCCCTGGAACACTTTCCCTTTGTCGGCAAATCAATTGGCTGAAATTTGTGAAATGACCTGAGAGGAAACTGGATACTGGTGACGGTTTCCCCGGGCCGAACCAGCGATGTTACCGATCGGCATCGCATCCTGGACAGAGGGCAACCAGTCTAATGAAACCACAAAGTATGGCCAAGGCCAATCACCTGACAAAAACAGACAACAGGAAATGGGACCTCCGTCTGCAAGCTTTCGAGGAACGAAAACCAACCATCAGTGGGCATCCTCTCCTGCTTTTGCTGGCTACGTTAGGACATGCGTGATGGATGCGTGCGCCCACGGACAAGTCGTGCCTCTTGACATGGAGGGCTTCGGGACGAGGGGGTGTGGGGATCAAGTGACATGGAACAAGGGAGGTAAAGTCCAAAGTCCCTTCCCTTGATGATAAAAGGTGCTTGCCTCAATATCGAGGAAGCAAACACAAGGCAGAAGGAAAGAAGGCAGAAGAAAGAAAGAAGGAGGGAAGGAAAGAAGGAAAGACGAGACAACGAATGGAATGCTCCCAAGCCTGTGGAATACCGTCTCCTGTTTCTTCAAGGAGGATCTGGGATGCTACCATCAGAGGGTGTGCGTGTGTGTGCACGTGTGTGTCCCGACCCATGAGACAGAGCTGCAGACAGACAGAGGAAGAGAGAGATTCTCACTGGCTCCTTCCTCAAGTCAGCATTCTGCAGAAAGGTATCTTTGAAGAGTGAGAGAAACGGAGAAGTAAAGAGTGAGTACGGGTCTTCCTGGCACTTGCGATGTATACTGACGAACTCGAAAATCCCTCCGCTAAAGCACCCAAAGTCACCTGTGCCGATATTGGCTGCAAGACGGTGTGTAGCTAGAAAGCCCAAAATGGCACCTCAGTCCTCATCCAGCGTGGACTCGAGCTGGGACTTTGATGGGGTTTGTGCTCGTTCATGAGAAGAGAAGACGATGCAGGTGGATAAAGACAGTCGGAACGACGGGAGGT
>NW_007770151.1:0-5969 GCF_000696425.1 Galeopterus variegatus | reverse complement strand
ACCAGAACCTGTGGGATACAGCAAAAGCAGGTCTAAGAGAGAAGTTGATAGCAATAAATGCCTACATCAAAAAAGAAGAAAGACTCCAAATAAACAACCTAACATTACAACTCAAAGAGCTGGGAAAAGAAGCACAAACCAAATCAGAAATCAGTAGGAGGAGAGAGAAAAGTTTAGAGCATAAATAAATAAATTAGACATTAAAAACAATTCAAAAAATCAATGAAACAAAGAGTTGGTTTTTCAAAAAGATGAAAATTGATAAATCTTTAGCTAGACTGACAAATTAAAAAAGAGAGAATACTCAAATAAATAAACTCAGAAACGAAAAAGGGGACATTGCAACTGATATCACAGAAATACAAAGGACCATAAGAGACTACTATGAACTCCTATATGTGAACAAACTGGAAAACCTAGAAGAAATGGATAAATTCCTGGACACATACAATTTACCAAAGTTGAATCATGAAGAATTATAAAACCTAAACAGAACAACAAGAAGTAATGAGATTGAAGCAGTAATAAAAAGTCTTCAACAAAGAAAACTCCAGGACTAGATGGCTTCACTGTTGAATTCTCCCAAACATTTAAAGAACTGATACTAATTCTTCTTAAACCTTTTTTAAAAATTGAAGAGGAGGTAATACTTCCAAAGTCATTTTATGAGGCCAGCATTACCCTCATACCAAAACCAGAAAAAAGACACTTTTAACAAAGAAAAAAAGTGAATATTACAGACCAATATCCCTAATGAACACAGAAGTGAATATCCTCAACAAAATACTAGCAAACAGAGTCCAGCAGCACATTAAAAAGATCATGTGCCATGATCAAGTGGGATTTATGCCAGGGATGCAAGGATGGTTCAATATAAGCAAATCTATAAATGTGATACTATACATCAATAGGATGAAGAAAAAATCATATGATCACTGCAATAGACACAAAACGGCATTTGATAAAATCCAGCACCCCTTCAAGATAAAAACACTAAACAAATTAGATACACATGGAATACACCTCAACACAATAAAGGCCATATACAACAAACCCACATTTAATATCATATGGAATGGACAAAATTTAGAGGCTTTTCCTCTTAGATCCAGAACAAGACAAGGATGCCCACTTAATTAAAGGAGTATCAAAACATTATAACGTGAAGGAAAACTAAGAATTTGTCACCAGGACACTCATTAAAAAAAAAAATGCTAGTAGAAGTTTTCTAAACCAAGAGGAAATGATAAAAGGAGAAATCTTTGAATATAAGGAAGAAATAAAAGAATACAATAAGCAAAAGTATGGGTAAATACAATAGTCTTTCCTTTTCCTGATTTTCTATTTGATGGTTGAAACAAATTTTTATCACTGATTTGGTTCAAAATGTATGTCGAGGAAATTTTTAAAGCGATATATTGTAAAAGGAGCGGAATAAATGGACATAAAAGAAGGTAAGTTTTCTATATTTTACTCAAATTGGTAAAATGACAACAGTAGATAAAAGATACAATCAAAAACACTATAATAAATCAAAATTAAATTCTAAAAATTGTCTAGTTAACTCACAAGAAAGCAGTGGGCAGGGGACAAAAAAGAAAAAAAGAGAGAACAAAAAATAAAAAAATTGCAGACTTCAATCTTAAACATTTATAATTGCATTGAATGTAAATTGTCTAAATACACCAATTAAAAAAGATTGGCAAAGTAGATTAAAATATTTGCCCCAACAACTGCTGTCCACAAGCAGGTTGAAAATAAAAGGGTGGAAAATAATATGTTATGCAAACATGAGTTAACAGAAAGCAGGAGTGGTGGCAACATTAATATCAGATAATGTAGGCTACTGAGCAAAGAAAATAACCAGTGACAGACATGGACATCATATAATAAAAAGCTAAATCTAACATGAAGCCATAGCAATCCCAAATGAATATGAATCAAATAACAGAGCTATAAAATATACAAAGCAAAAACTGATACAACTAAAAAGAGACAAATACAAATTAAATTTGGAGACTTAAACATTTCTTTATTAACAACCGATTGAACAACTAGGCAGAAAATTAGTAAGGATATAGTACAGTTAAAAATACCATCAACCAACAGGATATAGTTAATATTTATAGAATGCACCACTCAAAAAGACTTATTCTTTTTAAGGGCCCATGGAACATATACCAAGACAGACCATATCCAGGACTATGAAAAAACCTCATTAAATTTAAAACTGAAATCATACATAATTTGTTGGCTGGTCAAGATGGAATCAAAGTAGAAATTTGTAACAAAAAAGAAAAAAGAGAGAGAGAAAAGTCTCCAAACACTTGGAAATAAAATGACACACTTCTAGATAGACCATAGTCTAATGAGGAAGTCTTGGGGAAATAAGCAAAAATACATTTACCCAAATAAAAACAAAAGTACAAAGTATCAAAATGTGTGGAATGCAGCTCTAGCATGAATAAAAAAGAGAGAGAAGACACAAATATCAGGAATAAAGAGGGATACTAATACAGACCCTACAGATATCCAAAGAATAATAAGGGAATACCAGTACAACTCTGCACACTTAAATGTGACAACTTAGATGATATTAAAAAATTCTTCTGAAACACAAACTGTGACTTATCCAAATATGAAGTACTTTGAATGGCCCAGTAACTATTAAGGAAAACAACTTCGTAATTTAAATATTCCTGAAAATGAAATTTCCAGGCCCAATGGTTTTACTGGATAAATAGTTAATGTTAATATATAAAAAGAATAAATAAATAGTACCATTTAGATACCCCAGGGAATATAAAATGTTAAGTATAAACCTAAAAAAAATATGTTCCAGGTCTATATGTTAAAGGTCAGTAATCACTGATAGAATAAAGACCAAAATAAATTGAGAAATATACTATGTTCTTGGTTCGGATGACTTAGTATCAATGGAGATTCTCCACATATTATTCTACAGATTAAACAACATCTCGATCATTGTTCCTGCAAGCATTTTTTTTGTAGAAATATACAAGATGCTTTTTAAAATATAGAAAGGCAATATAGTCAAAATAATAGTCAAAATAATTTGGAAAAGAACACAATTGGAGGATTCAAGCTGATTTTAAGGCTACTTTAAAGCTACAGTAACCAAGACAGTGTAGTATTGAAGAAAGAACTAACACGTATAAAACTGGACAGAAAATGCAAAAGTAGAACCATATATATATCAATTCATTTTCCACCAAGATGCAAAGGCATTTCCAAGGAGGATGGACAGTCTTTTCACCAAATGTTGCTGGAACTATTAGCATTCATATGCAAAAATATTTAAATCATTTTCAACTCCTACCCTGTACTATCCATAAAAATTAACTCAAAGGTGATTGTAGATCAGTGTAAGATCTCAAATGATAAAAGTTCTAAAAAACATAGAAAAAAATCTTTGTGTCTTTGAGTTTGTAGATTTTACAGACACAACAGCAACAGCATTATATATATATATATATATAATATATATATATATATATATATATACACACATATACATGTATATAAAGTGTGTGTGTCCTTCATTAACATTAAAATTTTCAGTTCTGAAAAAAAAGAACTGTTAAAGAAAGTGAAAGGCAAGCCTTATCAAGAGAACATATGTCAAAAACCCATATCAGATAAAAAGCTTATATCCAGAATACAATTTTTAAAAATCAAAGGTTAAAAGCAAAAAAAAACAACCTAATGCAAAATGGGCAAAATATTTGAATACCAAAACCAATATACAGATGGCAAACAAGTACATGAAAAATACTCCATACCAGTAGTCAGAAAAATGAAAGCTAAAACTATAAAATGCCACTATCAAATAACAGAGCTATAAAATATACAAAGCAAAAACTGATACAACTAAAAAGAGACAAATACAAATTAAATTTGGAGACTTAAACATTTCTTTATTAACAACCGATTGAACAACTAGTGAGACCGGCCGCACCGTGCTCAGCCAGTGAGCACTGTGAGTGCACTGGTCATCCCTATATAGGATCCGAAACTGCGGCAGGAGCACTGCTGCGCTCCCAGCGCTGCACTCTCTCGAGTGCCCCACGGGCTCGGCCCTAAAAGAGTATAATTTTAAATGTTCTCACCACAAGAAACGATAAGTATGTGAGGCGATGGATATGTCAATTAGCTTGATTTAAGCATCATACGATGTATGAATATATCATAACCTCACATTTACTACACAGATATATACAATTATCACGTGTCAATTAAAAATTAAATTAAAATTAAATTGAAGAAAAAAATTTAAAGGCTGTCTATGGCATGATCCAATTTATATGGTATCCTGGAAAAGAATTAAAAACGAATGTAGGTACAGAAAGTATGTCAGAAGTTGGCAGAAACTAGTGTTGGGGGTGGTGGAAATTTCTGGGGTGAGAAAACTGTTCTACATCTTGATTTTAGTATTGGTGCCATGACTCTAAATTTGTCAAAACTCATGCAGCTGTATCCCCCAAATAGTGAGCACTTCTGTGTATAAAATAAAAATAAAATTAAAAAACTTTTAATTAATTAATTAGCTTTTTCCAAATTGTATCTGAGTAGGTGCAGTAAAGAAAATGGGACTCTAGTGAATGCCTGTAAACTATAGTCCTGAAAATAAATTATTAAAAATAATTATTCTGAATTTAATATAAATTTCTCTTTTCTTATTTCCATTTAAAAGAAGAGGAAACTTAATTCTGAGAAATTCGTTCTGTAAAAAGATCCCCAAATAAAAATCATCACCAGAATGGAACAAGAAAGAGAAAGCCTTTAGCCCCTGTTGATAGAGTTTCAGTCTGATGATGAGACCGTACTGCCTTCTAGCGAGTTGGGGAAGTTTTCATATATTAAAAGTACTCAGGCTGATTGGAAGAAGAAATCCAAAAACAAACAAACAGGACAATGATGTATAGTTGAAGGCAAAGGTTCAATGATCAGTTTTCAGAAATGTAAGCAGGTCAGAGAAAGTACATTATGAGGCTTCGAGTTTAACTAAGGAATTGGTAATTTAAGAATACAGAGAGATTACATTTGAAATTTGGGGGCTTAGCAAGAAAAGTTAGTCTGAGGCTTGCAATTTTTAGTGTAGGTGTTGTAAAACAAATCTAAACCTTTACAGTTATTATATATGTAACATACAGTTAAATATAGAGCTAGTATATCTATGGTGCTTCTGGTATTCGAATCTACCTCAGAACAATTCAAATATTGTACTCATTATACCTCCCTATGATGCCATACAGATTCTAATATTTAGTAAAATGGCACAGACTGTTCAGACAAACAAAATTATCACAATTTTACATAACTGTGTGAGTACACTGCCTCACGTTTAATTGGAATGAATATTATAGTTCATTTCCTGAATTTCTCATTTTACCTGCACCTAGTGTTCCTGTTGAAGGCATTAAAGAGCCTTAGGTTCAGACAATAGTTTTGTGTAGACCAGAATTCAGGTGATTATGACCAGAGCTGAATCTGTTTATCATGTGTTTTTGTAAATAAAGTGTTAATGAAGCACAGCCACATTCAGTAATTTACATATAATTACGATTGCTTTTGTGCTCCAGTGGTAGAGGTGAGTAGTTGCAACAGAGACTGTATGGCCTTCAGTGTCTAAAATACTTACTATTAGGCCACTTACAGAAGGAGTTTGCTAACCCCTGGGGAAGATTAAAGGGATATTGTTCCTGTTCCTCAGCACTGCGTAATAAACCAGCTAAAGCTTAGTATATTTAAATAACGAACACTTATTATATCTTATGATGTGTGTCAGGAATTCTGCTTGGGCTGAGCTGGGTGAGTCTTTTGCTTCAAGTGGTGTTGACTTGAATCACTTGGCATTTGGCTGATGGCTGGTCTGCAGAATCCAAGGCAACATCTCTCTGATGCCTGCAACTCTTTGGGGGACAGCTAGAAGGTCCCCTCTCCCTCTT
>NW_007770150.1:5296-5969 GCF_000696425.1 Galeopterus variegatus | reverse complement strand
AAGGATCCTTGTGATTGCATTGGGTCCACCCAGATAATCCATTATGTTCGCTCCACCGAAATAACCTTAATTTAATTACATCTGCGAAGTCTCTAAAATATTCACAGGTTTTGGGGATTAGGACATGGACATCTTTGAGGGACTGTAGTTCCATCTACCAGTGAGGATAAACTATTTGAATTGACAACAGGAAGAGTAATGAGCAATCTAGACTGTTGGGACACAGAAATGAACACGAATTTCATGAAGCACTGAACTGAAATTATCAATAGTTGAAGATAGTCAAATCACACAAAAAATAAATAGCTAAAGGGAAATTAATAGACATTGTGTAGCTCAAAATATCATAATAAAGAGCTTATTTGAAAACTTTCTGTAAGCCAGAGTGGTAAAATAAAACCACCCTTGTAGCTGTGTACACTTGGGTGATTTACTTAAAGCCTCTTTGAGCTTTGGTTTTCTCATCAAAAAGATGAGAGAAAGGGGCTAATAACAATACATGCAGAAATAATATATGTAGAAGGCCTGTCTTCTTGCCTGACACAGTCACCGTAATAACGGTTCGGTAATAATCGAATTCAAAATGATGTAAAGTTGATTTTTCAATACTACTGATAGAATTTGTTATATCTGTCAGGGAGCAATTTGGGTCAATGTTAAAATTATCATTATG
>NW_007770150.1:2344-3636 GCF_000696425.1 Galeopterus variegatus | reverse complement strand
TTCTACCAAAGTGCTGCTTGTAATGAATTGAGTAAAACAGAGATCAGAATTGGATACTCTACTGTCTGACAAGTAGATCGGAATTAAGGGGGGTGGGGGAACCTCCAGCATAAATGCCATCCATAGGGATAAACCCAATGAGTGTCTAATACGTCTCACAACATCAACTGGAAATCCACACCTTACTGCATATAAATTAACAAATCAAAGAGAAAAAATAAACAAAAATATATCTTTCTCATCTGAGTGCTTAAACCAAAGTGAGCTAAAGGAGTGTCAATACACATTGTTTTCTAAAAGCCAAGAGTTATTGCAATCATTTTTAATACAGAAACTATAAATAACCTACCAAAGGATACAGAAAAAGGCCACAGAATTAAAAACATACTTTTTCACGCACACACACACACACACACACACACACACAGTAAAAGGACTTGAAGCATGAGGGTACTTTAAGAAATATCATTTAGTAGGAAATAAAATGAACCCACATAAGTTCTAAACAAAACAGTTGTAAAAAAGAACTTTGAGTACCTCCAAATGGTTAAAAATAAAAGATCATTATATCAAACTAAATAGCTTCTGCACAGCAAAGGAAACAGTCCACAAAGTGAAAGGCAACCTACAGAATGGGAGAAAATATTTGCAAACTATGCATCCGACAATGGATTAATAACCAGAATACACAAGAAACACAAACAGCTTAACAGTTGCTTAACACAAGTAACCACATTAAAAAATGGTCAAAGGAGAGAAATAGGTGTTTCTCAAAGTAAGATATACAAATGGCCAACAGACACATGAAAAAATGTTCAACATCACTCAGCATCAGGGAAGTAAAAATCAAAACCACATTGAGGTAGCTATCACCTTACCCTAGTTACACAGGCTATTATGAAAAAGACAGAGAATAACAAATGCTGTCAAGGATGTAGAGAAAGGGGAACCTTCCTACACTGTTGGTGGGACTATAAATTAGTACAGCCACATGGAAGACAGTACGGAGTTTCCTCAAACAACTACAGAACTATCATATGATCCAGCAATCCCACTTCTGGTTATATAGCCAAAGGAATGGAAATCATCATGTTGAAAAGATACCTGTACTCCCATGTTTATCACGGCCCTTTTTACAATAGCAAAGTTATGGAACCAACCTAAATGTCCATCAATCTATGACTGAATAAGTAAAATGTGGTATATATACATAATGGAATACTACTCAGCCATGAAAAATAATGAAACTCTGCCATTTGCACCAACATGGATGAACTTGGAGAAAATTATGT
>NW_007770150.1:0-722 GCF_000696425.1 Galeopterus variegatus | reverse complement strand
GAATAAATGCAGGAAGAGAACCCCAATTCGGGGTTAGTTTCCCAAGGAAGGGTTGCCTCTCACTTGAGCGTTCCAGGGAAGTTAACCACTTCGAGGTCTCTCACTACTCAGAAGAGATGGGCTTTGAATAATCCTCTGTAGCTCCATTACCTGGGGAATAGGGGTGAAAAATCCATGGGGGGAAAAGCAACACAAAGCAACAGATGTACATTTGAATACCTCCTATGCATCAGGCATTATTTAAAATGCTTCATGCTCTTTAAACTCCTTTAATATTTCAATCTACCCCATGAGGTAAGTCCTGAGGTATGGAGAAGTTAGAGATGAAGAATTTACCCAAGATCGTGCATTAAGAAGGTACAAGAGCCATAATTCAAAGGGAGGCAGTGGGCTCCAGACCCCTAGTTAGGAACGAAGGGAGGCAAGAGGCTGGGAAGAGAGGAGGAAGGGGAAAAAGAGAAGAAAAAACATAAAATGGAAAAAGGAGAAAGAAAAAAGAGATAGAGAGATTGGAAGCCTTGACAATTCTGTTTGCCTGCAATTTCTCCCAAAGTCCAACATCCAGGGCAATGATTGCTCTCTCAAATACTCATAGTTGAGCAGGTGGCACTTGGAAGGTAAAAGAAGCAAATAAATAGAAAATACCTAGGCAGATACCCTGCAAGACAGAGTTGAGAAGTTCAGAAACTGATTGGTGCTTTACTCTGTCTTTGGGCTGGTCT
>NW_007770149.1:0-5971 GCF_000696425.1 Galeopterus variegatus | reverse complement strand
GAAAATGGTCAGGGCCCCTCAGATGTTCAGAATCTTGCCAAGCATCTGATGTAAATATGCATGTGTGCACAGGTGTTCCTTGTTATTGTCTGATGTGATTGCACCTGTGCACCCAGGTGTTTTGGATTAGGGACTTGAGTATAAAGGACTAAGGGCTCTGATAGCGAAACTTCTAGAGATGTTTTGAGAAGCCACAAGGGCGGCTATTCCTAGTTCTGAATAAAGCCCATTATTTCTTCACCCAGGCTGCCAGGACCTTTTCCTATTACCTAGCTCGTAGACCTGTGTGTGGAGGGTTTGTGACCCAGTCTGTACAATGGCTCGAGGGGTCTGTGAGCCCTATCCCTAGCTCTACAAAAGTTATGGTACAGATTTTCTGTTTTGGATAATTAAAATATTATAGAAATAGGAATTGAGTTTACCAAGGGTGAGAAAAATCTCTATAATGAGAACTACGAACCACTCCTGAGAGAAATTAGAGAGGATACAAGAAGATGGAAAGATATCCCATGCTCTTGGATTGGAAGAATCAACATAGTGAAAATGGCCATACTACCCAAAGTGATATACAAATTCAATGCAATCCCCATCAAAATTCCAATGACATTTTTCTCAGAAATGGAAAGAACTATCCAGACATTTATATGGAATAACAAAAGAGCATGCATAGCCAAAGCAACGCTGAGACTCCCTCTTCAGCAAAGGGTGCTGGGATAACTGGTTATCCATTTGCAGGAGATTGAAACTAGACCCACATCTCTCACCATGTACTAAAATCAACTCAAAATGGATCAAGGATTTAAATATACACCCTGAAACAATAAAACTTCTTAAAGAAAACATAGGAGAAACACTTCAGGAAATAGGCCTGGACATAGACTTCATGAATATGACTCCAAAAACACAGGCAACCAAAGGAAAAATAAACAAATGGGATTATATCAGACTAAAAAGCTTCTGCTCAGCAAAAGAAACAATTAACAGAGTTAAAAGACAACCAACAGAGTGGGAGAAAATATTTGCAAAATATACATCTGACAAAGGATTAATTTTCAGAATATAAAAGGAACTCAAACAATTTTACAAGAAAAAAACAAGCAACCTAATTAAAAAATGGGCAAAAGAGAGCAAATAGGGCTGGGCACAGACTTCATGAATATGACCCCAAAAGCATGGGCAACCAAAGGAAAAATAAACAAATGGGACTATATCAAACTGAAAAGTTTCTGCACAGCAAAAGAAACAATTAACAGAGCTAAAAGACAGCCAACAGAGTGGGAGAAAATATTTGCAAAATACATGTCTGACAAAGGACTAATATCCAGAATATATAAAGAACTCAAACAACTTTACAAGAAAAAAACAAGCAACCCAATTAAAAAATGGGCAAAAGAGCTAAGTAAGCATTTCTCTAAAGAAGATATGCAAATGGCCAACAGTCATATGAAAAAATGCTCAACATCACTCAGCATCCGGGAAATGCAAATCAAAACCACACTGAGATACCATCTCACCCCAGTTAGGATGGCCAAAATCCAAAAGATGCTGAAAGATAAATGCTGGTGTGGTTGCGGAGAAAAAGGAACTCTCTTACATTGTTGGTGGGAATGCATAATGGTGCAACCCCTATGGAAAATGGTTTGGAGGTTCCTTAAACAGCTGAAGATAGATCTACCATACGACGCAGCTATCCCACTGCTGGGAATATATCCAAAGGAATGGAAATCATCAAGTCGAAGGTATACTTGTTTCCCAATGTTCATTGCAGCACTCTTCACAATAGCCAAGAGCTGGAATCAGCCCAAATGTCCATCATCGGATGAGTGGATACGGAAATTGTGGTATATCTACACAATGGAATACTACTCAGCTATAAAAATGAATGAAATACTGCCATTTGCAACAACATGGATGGACCTTGAGAGAATTATATTAAGTGAAACAAGTCAGGCACAGAAAGAGAAATACCACATGTTCTCACTTCTTGGTGGGAGCTAAAAATAAATAAATAAATTCACACACACACACACACACACACACACAAAAACCGGGGAGGGGGGGAAAGACATAACAACTACAATTCCTTGAAGTTGATAGACAAACAAATAGAAAGGACATTGTTGGGTGGGAGGGAGGAGAGTGAGGAGGGAGGGAGGTTTCGGTAATGGGCCACAATAATCAACCACATTTTATATTGACAAAATAAAATTAAAAAAAAAAAATCACCAGTCACATAAACTTGGGACATATCCCAAAAAGCTAATAACAGAACCTCTGGACGAAGTCAATAACAACAGCAAGAAGTCTTCCAGTCAGGATGGCTGGACAGATGGTCCCCAACATCACTCTCTCCCACAAATCTACCAATTTACAACTATTTAAAAGCAATGACAGCCAAGCTGAGGCCACTAAAGCTCAGGGCAAGAGGAGGAGAGACCTACAGAGTTCATCAAGGCAGGACAAGCCACGATGAGAGAAAGAAGGACCACTCCCACCATTTCGAGCCCCAGCCACTTTAAGGCTGGCCCTGGTGAGTGCATGGAACAAGAGCTGGCAAAAGCTGCAGCTGTGCCCTTCAAATGAAGTTGCTTGGAGGCCATAGGGGACAAGAGGGCCTTCATGGCCCCCAGGCCCGCAAGACCACTAACAGGATTCCCATGGACCCACATTGGAGTGAGGAGCCAGAACAACTGAAAAAAGGAGCCACTCTGAGGCTGATGAGTCATCCCAAGGGACCAGTGCAGGGCCCATCCTATGGCAAGTGTTTGGAATATGGGTGGTAGGGGAGACGAACCTACCTGGGGGACACTGGGGCACAGCATGGACAGCTGATCTGCCCTCCAATCAGCACAGAAGCACTCAGTGTAGACTGGTCAAAAATATGGGGCCAACCCTATGGCTCACTCGGGAGAGTGCAGCGCTGGGAGTGCAGCGGCGCTCCCGTCGTGGGTTCGGATCCTATATAGGGATGGCTGGTGCGCTGAGCGTGGTGCAGGCAACACCAAGCCAAGGGTTGCGATCCCCTTACCGGTCACACACACACACAGAAAAAATATGGAACTGCAGGGGGAGCAGTTTGCTGAAAAGACTCAAGCCCAGACCAGAGTTTCCACACAAACCGGGTGTATCAGACCTCACAAGAGGAAGTGCCTGCAAAGTCAACCACTAACACCTGAGCTGCACAAAAAGCCTTCCCCGGGGAATCAGCAGCAAAGCAGCAATTTAGCTCAACCACAGAGTTCAAGTGCTGGTCCCCACAGGAAGTTCACCTATTTTACAAGTAAGCAAAGGACAGCAAATTAGATCCAGTGCAGAGTTTAAGTGGTGGGAATAGCGAGTGATCCAACACAGAACTGAAAGAAAACACAGAATACCCACAGATCAGAGACAAAGTCTAATATTAACTAGTAAAGTTCTAACACCACCAAAGAACACCTATGAAACCTAGAAAGAGGGAAAGCCTCCCAGGCTCCAAAGCAGGGAATGGTGAGGACCATGGGCCTCAGCCACGAGCCCCTGATGACCACACCCAGCCCAGCGACAGTGACTGAGCCATCACCATCACAGGAAGTGCCTCAGGCTCCCAAGCTGGGTGTTGGGGTCTGAGGGGCTCAGACACACACCCACCCACCCCCAACATCCGCAACCAGCCCAGCAATGACCACGGACCCAGCACAGGAACCACTCCAGGCTCCCCTGCTGGAATGAAGGGGGTGTCATGGGCCTAGACCAAGCTCTCCCTCCCTCCTACTCCTCCAATCTGATTTCCTACCTCCTTCCCCTCCCCCTACCCCCAACTGCTCTGCAATAACACCTTAGAATGTAAAAAAATAATAATATTAATAAATAAATAACTTTTTAAAAATTCTAGAAATAGATAGCAGTAATAGTTGCATGACATTGTGCAAGTACTTAATGCTATGGAATGGAAGCCTAAAAAATCGTAAAAATAGCAAATTTTATATTATGCATGTTTACAACAATGAAAAAAGTTCTAGGGGAAAAACAGTGTAGAATAATTATAGAAAACTCATTAACTTTTATCTGATATTAAGAATATTTTAGAATTCTAACCTGTTATTTTCAGTAAATAAAAATATTCAATTTGTTTTCTTTGAATCTGAGTGACAATTTCATGAGTTATTCTCTAGTATTTTATCACTGCATATAAAGTTTTCAAATTTAACTGATTTCCTCATAAAAGATAGTTAGCAGATAGCTGTCCTTTAGCAATTGCAAACTTGACCCCATGACCCCTTAAAAGTTTATTTGCAAGTTTTCCCCAGTGTTCTGCATGAGCTTCTGCCTACAGTTCCAAGATTTGGGACACAGATTGCTTGAGGTATTGGGAGCAATTGGCATTATTTTAGTGTGTCAAAAGCCAGGCAGGATGTTGTATTAGTCCATTGCTGTTGCTTATAACAAAATACATGGAACTGGATAATTTATAAAGAAAATGAAATTTATTGCTTACAGTTTCAGAGGCTAGGAAGTCCAAAGTTCAGGGAACACATCTGGTGAAGGCTTTCTTTGGTGGTGACTTCAGTGATGGCAAGGTATTGCATTGTGAAAATGGCAGAGTGGAGAGAGCAAGAGAGAGACAGATTCTCCTCTCTTTTCTTTAATGGTCCTCAGAACCATGCTCCTGGCCACCATTTTTAATCCATTCACTACTGCATGGTCCCACAAACTAATCATCTCTCCAAGGCTCCACCCTTCAATCACTGTAACAGGAATTTCCAACAGTCATTGTGGGGGCCAAGTTTCTAGTGCATAAAACTGGGAGGACACAATTCAAGCCTCAGTGAGTTTTGGGGGGACATAATTCAATCAACTGCAGATGTAGAGAGAGAAAATAAGTTCATGAGACACAAGGGGATCTTATCTTTTCTTGTACCTTGAAATGGAAGGAGGGTTTGTTTTGAGAGTAGAGCTTCAGTGAATAAACTAATGGAGCTGGGTTAGAAGTTAACAGGTTTATCAATACCTGGTATCTTGGCTATTTCCCAGGCCAGTTGGACCTCCCGATACTTGCTGCACTTTCCTGCATTTCTATTTTGTTTTTTGTTCACAGCACTTGGCATGTGTTAGTCCTTGTACATTACATTTACTTTTACTTTTATTACTCCAAAGCTTTGAAAATAATTGCTATGTTTTGCTTCGAAGAACATTGGTGTTTCTGAATTAATAGTTTAATACATTTCAGCAGTTTGAAAGATTCTAATAAAAATTCATAATAGCCTGGAAGATTTTTATAAACCTTAATGGTTTAATCACAGAAAAGGCTTATAGAGAAAACAACTCCCCTAAGGAATTTACTATTCTATAACCTGGGCTTGGTGAATCATGACCTTGTAGACTGTTTTGTTTCTTGGAATTGTATTCTCTTACCAGGTATCTTTTTTTTTTTTTTTCTTAGTAATTTACCAGAAGGAAAAAATATATACCCTATTATCTCTCCTTCACCAGAACTGCGAGATAGCAAACATATTCACACACAGAAATGCAGCTCCTTTTGAAGGCAGAAAACTCATTTTTTTTTTTTTCCTTTTTGTCTTTTTTCATGACCGGCAACGGGATGCAACCCTCGGTGTTGCGCCCACACCTCGCTCAGCCAGTGAGCGGCCGGTCTGTATGTGGGATCCGAACCCTCAGGCGGGAGCGCCGCCGCGCTCCCAAGCGGCACACTGTAGCAGTGCGCCACCGGGCCGGCCCCGCAAACTCATTTTATGAGAGTTTAACTTAAGAAGCTCGTAGTCAACCAAGTTGTTTTTAGATGGGAAAAACTATAATCATGTGGTTATTTAAAATTAAGCAGCTTGAAATAATTTTTCAATCAATCTAGTAGGATTTTCCAAAGAATCTAGTAGATTTTACTAAGAGATTTCTCTAGTAGTATTCATTTTCAAGAATTTTTCTAGTAATAGTTATAAAAGTTATTCACAAAATTTTTAACTTTGCTTGTGAATTT
>NW_007770148.1:0-5971 GCF_000696425.1 Galeopterus variegatus | reverse complement strand
TGAAAGGTCCATGTTTTTTTCTAGGACATAATCATGCAGGTCACAGGGCCCAGATCTGGGGGTACGGTAAACCTTCGTGAAATTTATCTTGATTTTCGAGGTTGTGAAAACCCTGACCATTTCATGCATTACTAATTCATATATTGTAAAAATGTGAAAACCCTGACCATTTCATGCATTACTAATTCATAGATTGTAAAAGTCTCCCCCAAAGTCTGACAGCCTCCCTGCACTTATCAGAGCCCAAATTTCTAAACTCAGGACCAGAATAAAGTCTCACATTACTAGGACTTCATCACTTTTTTTTTTTTTTTTTTAAAGATGACCGGTAAGGGGATCTCAACCCCTGACTTGGTGTTGTCAGCACCACGCTCAGCTAGTGAGCGAACCGGCCATCCCTATACGGGATTCGAACCCGTGGCCTTGGTGTTATCAGCACCGCACTCTACCGAGTGAGCCACAGGCCGGCCCTGACTTCATCACTTTTCAAAAATATATAGCAGGCCATTTGCTGGTAGGTTATGAAATATGATCATAAATTAAGACTAAACGACTCACATAAAATAAATGGACAAAGAGCACTTTGTGATGCTGAGGGCTCCAGTTTGCTTGTGTTGGTTCATTTATTTGGATATTTAGAGCATTTCAGGGAGCCAGGTAACTCCATCTACTCTCGATAGACAGCAGGCATGTGATACTATTGCTGCAAAGCTTTGCCCCAGAGCCTGTTTCAGAACCAATGAGTAAGAAGCAACATTTAGGCGCTTCTTTACAGTTCACAAAGTTCTGTTACCTACATAATTTCTGTGAGGCAAGTAGCATTAAGTGAAGGAGGAAACAGGCTTACACAGACAGGAAGGGTCACAGGTAATCAGAAAAGTCAGGATTTTTGCTGCCAACAGAAAATTCAAGCTAAAAGGACACATGGTTTATTTTCTAAAAGAGCTGGGGATGAAGAAAGTCACTACAGCTGGGAGGGGATAATGTAGTAATATTTGTGCACCCTTTCAAGATTAGTCCTGGCAGGTGGGTGAAAGTGGGTGCTTACTACAATTCTAAGTATTCTGATAAGATTGGCTTCATATATGCCCCGTTAATTCATAAAGTCCCCTAGCAAAGCAGGCAGATCAGATAAAGTAGGAAGACACTCTACCACACTTAGGGGCTGCCAGTTGCTCTTTTGTGATTTCTTTTCAGTTCCACTATATTAAAGTTGAGGGAAATCGTATAAAAAACAGTATTATTTTACAATTAATCTTTCTCATAGTTCTCAGTTCTTTTCCTTATGAGCACTTTCTTTCTTTGCAAAATTTACGTAACATAAAAATTAACCAATCTAACCACTTTTAAGTGTACAATTCAGCGACATTAAATATATTGACAATGTTGTTTAGGGGCTGCCAGTTGCTCTTTTGTGATTTCTTTTCAGTTCCACTATATTAAAGTTGAGGGGAATCGTATAAAAAACAGTATTATTTACAATTAATCTTTCTCATAGTTCTCAGTTCTTTTCCTTATGAGCACTTTTTTTTCTTTGCAAAATTTACGTAACATAAAAATTAACCAATCTAACCACTTTTAAGTGTACAATTCAGCGACATTAAATATATTGACAATATTGCCTTTGCAAAATTTACGTAACATAAAAATTAACCAATCTAACCACTTTTAAGTGTACAATTCAGCGACATTAAATATATTGACAATGTTGTGCAATCATAACCCCTATCCATCTCCAGAACTTTTTCATCATCCCAAACTGAACTCTGTACCCATTAAACACTAACTTCCCATTTCCCTTCACCGCAACCCCTGGTCACCATTACTCTACCTCCTGTCTCTGTGAATTTGACTACTCTCAGTAAGTCATGTAAGTGGAATCATGCAATGTTTGTCCTTTTGTGTCTGGATCATTTAACTTAGTACAACGTTTTCAAGGTCATCCATGTTGTAGCATGTATCAGAACTTTATTTCTTTTTATGGCTGAATAATATTCCATTGTATGTATATACTAAATTGTATTTATCCATTGATTCATTGATAGACATTTGGGTTGTTTACAACTTTTGGATCTTGTGAACAATGCTGCTGTGAACACAGGTATGTGCAAATATCTATTTGATTTCCTGATTTTCATTTTTTTCTTTAAAAAGTATATGTTCATTTGAAGATTTTTATCTGTCTCCTCCTGTAATGTTATGCAAACCCTTGGTGTCTTGTACTCAAGAAGGTTCTAGTTTGGTGGGGAAAGAGTCAGAGAGTTAAACAATTACCTCCTAGAGGTGCATGATACAGTTACCTAGGGAAGCTTCAGAGCTGTGGGAGATGGGAGAAAGGAGAAACCGGGCTGTCAGGACTGATGGGATGGTGAACTTCCAGCCATGACTAACATTTCTTTCCAGGTAGAGGTAGGTGGGGAGGAAGAGTATTGAGACAAATGGAATAGGATAGAACAGAATTGTTTAGGTGATAGGATGCCCAGGAGGAGCAAATGGGCTTTACAAGGGGCCTCAGGAAAGATAAACTGGGGAGGTACCCAGTGTTTAAGTGTATAAGCTCTAGGTCAGTACTCCTGGGTTCAAATCCTTGCTAAACCAACCTTGATCTTGGGCAAGCCACTTAACTTCTCTGGAATTTGATTCCTTCATATGCATCATGTGGTTGATAACAGCACTTATCTCAGATGGTTGCTGTGAGGATAAAATCAGATAATATGTATCAAATGCCTGACCTGAAGAAAGCCCTCATTGCATGGTGAACTTTGTACCTCATGTGAAGGACTCTGTTCCTTATTCTTTGGGCCTTGAGTAACCTTAAAAAGGTTTCAAGCAGACAGTGGCAGGAACTGATGGGGTCTTACTGCAGGGGAGGAGTGGGGCACAGACCAGGGGCTAACCTAGCTATTTTCCCTGGGCCATTAGTAATCACACGGGAGATAAAGCTAAACTGCTGAATGTTGAGGCAGGTGGGCATGACTGAGCAAGACTTCCAAAGCTGACCCATTTGCCCAGGAATAGTTGGGCAGAGTGACAGTCTAAATAGTTCATTTAACACTGGTCATCCTCATGATTTGCTCCCACCTCCACCCCAGCTCCCCAGTGCTCGCCATAGTATTGGGCACATAGAGGACCTTTCTTAGTCCATTCGTGCTGCTAAAACAAAATACCTTAGGCTGGGAAATGTATAAACAATAGAAATTTATTTCTCACAATTCTGGAGGCTGGGAGATCCAAGATCAAGGCATCAGTGGGTTTAGTGTCTGGCGAGGGCCGCTCTCTGCTTCCAGGATGGCACCTTGTTGCTGCATCCTCTGGAGGGTACAAAAGTTGTGTCCTTATATGGTGGAAGGGACTGAAGGGCAAAAAGGGGCTGAACTCACTCTCAAGCACTTTTATGGAGTGTTAATCCCATTCATGAAGGTGGAGCCCCATGGCCTGATAACCTCTTAATACTGTTGCATTAAGGATTAAGTTTCAACATGAATTTTGGAGGGGACACAAACATTCAAACCATAGCAGACCCCAAATCAACATTTCATGGATTAGAAGAATTCAACAGTCACACTTTTGCCATCATATTCTCCCTTCCTCCCTCCCGTGAGATATCTGTCTTCCTCTCTTCTTGTTGTCTCTGACAAGGTGTCTGATGACAGGCTGAAGGATTACAGGGTGGAAGTGAACGTGTGCCAGTTGAAAACATAGAAACAGAAGGCCTGCACCAGGAATCTCAAAGCTCTGAGCTTTTACAACCTCTGAAAGACAAGCAGCGCTCCCCTACCAAAGACTTCCAGTCTGTGCCTCAGCGTTAAGAATCAGTCTCATGAAAGCCGTTGCCAACAAGCATTTAAAATCATCCATCCAAAAGATAACTAAATCATGGCCATTCATTCCTCTCAACCCATCACACTGCAATGAAAACATGTATTTAACTGAGGAAACACTGAGCCTTCCCTCTCTGTGGCCTCTGTCCCCTTTCTTCCCCTTTTCTTTGAGGGCTCAAAATGTTATGATTCATCTCAGCACTGCCCAGCGCAGCAGTGAATTACAGGCTGCAAAGATTTCCAACCTCAGAGGGGTCCAGGGAGAGAATGTCCCCCAGTTCTTCCCTGGCATTCTCTCTCCAGCCAACTGTGTTTGTTCCTTGACTCCTTTTGATCATTGCTTATAACAGAAGCCAAGCAGAGGAAATTAAGCTTTTGTGTTTAAACTAATTCATGATCCTGGATAATTTGTAAGAGATATCGATGAGGGATTAAAAGTGAGCCTTCAACGGCTTGATGTGGAGACATCCCAGACATGCCAATGGCTCCCTTAGTGACATCACAGAATTTCAGCATTGAATGACAGGATGTTAGAGCAGGCGGTGTCCTTTGGGAACATCTGTCTAGTCCAACTCTTCTGGTTTTAATGGAGAAACTGAGGCTCAGATAAGGGAAGTGTCCTGCCCAGAACCATATAGGGAGTTTGTGTCTAGGATTTACTGCAGTATTTCTGACTCCCTGTACTAAGAGGACAAGATAGCTAAGAGCAAAGTGGTTCTGCAGTACCTGTCATCCACTGGCTGCTGTTAGATGGACATTCCATCTGCTGTCCTCAGAGTCCACACTTCAGATCGGTACACTGCACTGCCTTCGATAGGAGCACCAGCCCCCAGTCAAATGCCACAGTACAATTTCATCTTCCATTGGCCTTTAATGTAGGTTGTAAGGGTCTGATATAGTGATTAAGGGCTTGGGGTCTGGGATCAGAATGTGTGTATACTTTGTGCTTTGGTCTACGGGCTAATAATGGAACCCATCTTGTTGGCTGTTGTAAGCATTAAATGAGTGAATTGTGGTGAAGTGTTCACAGTGGCATCCATTTCTCAAAAAATGTGAGCTGTTATTATTTCCCCCCCCCTTTCTCACTGTCCATCTTTTCCACAGAGAATAGCTCAAGAAAGACACCCACTATATACTTATAAATGCCAGCCAGCGCCTCTAAGCCTCACCTCAGATTCTTGATCCAGGTTGGGATGCCCTGACTAAAGGATACTAAATGGGGAGTGCCAGAGACACTGGGATGTGAGTTCCAGCCCCACCACCAACCAGCTATCTGACTCCAAACAAGAACATCAGCTTTCTCTGCCTCAGTACTCTCACCTGTAAAATGGAAATACTAATACTGGCCTTCCATATGAGGAGCACTCATTTAACAAATGTTTACAGATCACTTACTTGGTGCCTGTCACAATGATGGGCACTCGGATGACCAGCAAACAAAACAAAGATGCTGCCCCTGTGCAGCTCACATTCTAGCAGAGAAAACAGACAATAAAATTAATGCATAAACATAAACAAGCACCTTTTAAAATTATTCAGAATCAACCATAGATTACATGAAATGTATGAGTGTCCCTTTTTATACAAATTATCTGACTCCCAAATGTCTCTTCTATACAACAGAAGCTGATACCTACAATATTTTTTTTCCCATTCCTTTTTTATTACAGAAAACTTCAAATATATACAAAGGAGAGAGAATTGTATAAAGAACCCCTACTTTCCACAACCACATGTTACCAATTGTCAACTCATGTCCAACCTCGTCACGCCCAAATCACTCCCACCATTTTTTTTCCCATTCCTTTTTTATTACAGAAAACTTCAAATATATACAAAGGAGAGAGAATCGTATAAAGAACCCCTACTTTCCACAACCACATGTTACCAATTGTCAACTCATGTCCAACCTTGTCACGCCCAAATCACTCCCACACATTTCTACTCTTTCCCAGGATTGTTTTAAAGCAAATTTCAGATATTAGATTATTTGATTTACAAACATTTTATCATGTATCTCTAAAAGATAAAAACTCTTGTAAAAAAATGCAAGCACAATATCATTATCCCATTATAAATTTAACAATAATTTCTTAATATCATTAAATATGCATGCAGTGTTCTCGATTGTCTCATAATTTTTAAAAATT
>NW_007770147.1:5167-5973 GCF_000696425.1 Galeopterus variegatus | reverse complement strand
GGCCTTGGTGTTATCAGCACCGCACTCTCCCGAGTGAGCCACGGGGCCAGCCCTCTGATAACTTTTGAACTGGTTTTCCTGCTGTCCTTTACCCATATAGCATATTCTTCCCACAGAAATCCAGAGGAGCCTTCTTTTTCTTTTTTCCTTTTAACAAGTTTTATTTTTAGAGTAGTTTTAGATTTATAAAAGATTTGAGAAGATAGTACAGAAAATGCTCATATACCTGGCACTCAGTTTTGCCTATTTTTACATTAGCATGATATATTTCTTTTAATTAATGAAACAATATAGATACATTATTATTAACTAAAGTCCGTAGTTTATTCAGATCTCTCTAGTTTTTACCCATCTAGGATCCCATGTTACATTTAGTTGTCATGTATTTTTAGGTTCCTCTTGGCTGTGGTAGTCTCTCAGGAGTTGCTTGTTTTTGATGACCATGACAGTTTTGAGGAGTACCGCTTAGCTATTTTGTAGAATGCTCCACTATTGGGATTTGTCTGGTTTACCCCCTCATGATAAGACTGGAATAACGGGCTATTGGAGGGAAGGCCACATAGGTAAATGCCATTTTCGGCACATCATATTAAAGGTTTAACCAACAAAATTCATGACTGATTTTTTTTTTTTTTTTAGATGACCAGTAAGGGGATCTTAACCCTTGACTTGATGTTGTCAGCACCACGCTCTCCCAAGTGAGCCACAGGCCAGCCCTTCAGAGGAGCCTTTTAAAACATTAAATCAGGGCCGGCCCGGTGGCGCACTGGAGAGTGCGCTGCTTGGGAGCGCAGCGGCGCTCCCGC
>NW_007770147.1:2788-3483 GCF_000696425.1 Galeopterus variegatus | reverse complement strand
AAAAAAAAAAAAAGGAAGGAAGTTCTGACATAAGCCACAACACGGATGAAACTTCAGGACATTATGTAAATGAAATAAGCCAGTCACAAAAGGACACTGTATGATTCCACTTATATGAGGTACCTAGTCAAAAATCATAGAGACAGAAGGTAGAATGGTGATGACCAGGGGATGGGGGGGAGGTGAGCAGTGGGCACTTATTGTTAATGGGTACAGAGTTTCAATTTTATAAAATGAAAAGGGTTATGGAGATGGAGGGGAGTGATGGCTTCACAACACTGTGAATGTATATAACAGCACTAAGCTGTACACTTAAAAATGGTTAAAATGGAAAATATCATGTTTATTTTACAATTAAAAAAAAAGCAAGCCTGCCCCCAGACAACATGCCCTGTCCTCTTTCCTGCTTAATTTTTCTCCATAGCACCTGTCTCTATTTGACATATATTAATGTCTTGTGTCTCCCCACACTAAAGTGCCTGTTCCATGAAAACATTTTTGTTTATTTTGTTCAGTTGTATCCCCCAGTCCCTGGAGCAATGTCTGGGTACAACAGATTCTCAAGAAATACCAGCCAAATTAGTGGAAGGATGAACCTCTCTATGTTTCAGTTTCCTTAACTGTAAATGGGGACGATAAACCTAAACTTTGAGAGTGGTTATAAACTCTAAGGGAAATACTGTAGGTAGAGGGCC
>NW_007770147.1:0-1748 GCF_000696425.1 Galeopterus variegatus | reverse complement strand
GATAAACCTAAACTTTGAGAGTGGTTATAAACTCTAAGGGAAATACTGTAGGTAGAGGGCCCCGTACAGAGCATGGTGCCTGGTGCATTGAAAATGCTCAGTACATGTACATTTATAAACCCTAGGCCTTGGAGCTAGTCTGTGTGAGTTCAAGTCTTCCCTTGTCACTTCCAGCTGTGTGACCCTGGGAAGTCACTTAACCTCTCTGTGCCTTACTTCCTTTATCTGTAAAATGGAAATACTAATAGTGATAAATTCAGAGAGGTTTTGTGAGAATTAAATGACACAGAAGTGCCCCAGAAGGGCAGTTCTCAGTGTATTCATTCTATTATTTCCCACTGCAGGTCCCTCTGTGGTCCCCAGCCAGACAGGGAGTACAGATGACGATACCGCCAAGCCCCTGACTCTCTCCCTGGCTCTTGGGTCTGCAAGCCCCCTCTGGATTGCAGCTGAGAGGAGTCCCCCAGCAGGCCAGGACCCTGCACAAAAGGATGCATCTTTGGAAGGTAGATGGCTCTTGGTTATGACGTGCTCCCAGTTTTCCCACAAAAATCACACATCTCTCTCCAAGTGGTGGGGACAGGGGCAGCAAGCCCAGACTGAGGCTGAGTGGAACTTTTCTCCCCACAGGCCCCTGGCTATGGGGGGTGGCGTTGGCCTCCTCGCTGCTCCTGGCCTCCACCGGCCTCCTCATGGGTCTCCTCTGGTGCTGCTGCTCCTCCGGCCGGCTGGCCTGGCAACCTGGTGCCCACGGCCTCTGCCTCAGCTGCAGGGCAGCCTGCACAATCTGCTACACATGTCCAGGCCGGGTTGCCCCTGGGGGGCTGTGGCTGAGTGAGCCAGCCCTCCAGGATCAGGGAGGCCATCCCTAGAGGCTGTGGATATCAGGAGAGTGGGCACTGGGGTTGGATGGATCCTGGATTCTAATCCCCTGGCTAGTTGTCTGACCTTGGGCAAGTCACTTAACCCTCTGAGACTCAGTCTGCTCCTCTGGAAAGTGGGGCGATTATTGCCTCACAAGGTTGTTGAGAATTGCAGGAGGTAACTTGCACACAACCAGCCCTACAGCTCAGATGGTGGCTGGCACTCTGCTGGATCAGGGAAGGGCAGGACCCCATGCCCAGGGCAGGGAGTGGGGACCTTGCTTCACTCCCAGACCTCAACTGCCTTGCTTTGCCCCACCCCAGTTTACCCTCAGCTTCCAATGATTCAAGCCCTAGTCAAAGACACAGGAGGCCCCTGGCGGGGATAGCACCGTTTATTAAGAAAAAATCAAGACAAAGACCACAGGAGGGTCCCTTCCGGGACACAGAGACCAGGCATCCCAACCCCACAGTCTGGGAGCCGCTGGCGGGAGGGTGCTTACCCCAGGCTGGGTCCTCGGGCTCCCACAGATGGGGCGGGGCTGTCATATCCCTTTGCTGTCCCTCCCATTCACAAGTCCCAGATTCCCCCACCCAAGTCACTAATGCTTTCTGACCACCAATGTCTCCCCCCATGTCCCCTGGGCCTTCACTTCCAGATGAGCGGGGGGGATGTGGCCTGTTGGGGGTGGGGAGACCCTCTTAGTGCTGGGCTCTGCCTGTAGCAGCTCCTGGTAAGAGTTGGGGTGGGGTTTCCCTTGCAGCACCCAAGGGCAGGGGCCCTGGGCTGTGTGATTAGGGAGGGTGGGGATGCAGCCCGGAGAGCTTAGTGGGAGGGAGGAGGCTGCTGCGGGCAGGTAGCCCTGCTGGCTGGTGAGGGGGGGA
>NW_007770146.1:0-5973 GCF_000696425.1 Galeopterus variegatus | reverse complement strand
GGGATCTGAACCCTCGGCAGGAGCGCCGCCGCGCTCCCAAGCGGCGCACTGTAGCAGTGCGACACCAGGCCGGCCCACAACTACAATCCTTTGAAGTTGTTACAACAAGCAAACGGAAAGGACATTGTTGGGTGGGAGGGGGGAGAGGGAGGAGGGAGGTTTTGGTGATGGGCCATAATAATTAACCACATTGTATATCGACAAAATAAAAATTTAAAGAAAAAAAAAAAAAAGAAATTTTGTCAACCTAAGGCCATGAAGATATTTTGCTATATTTCCTTTAGAAACTTGTTTATTTATTTATTTAAACTTTTCACATTTTGGCCATAATAATTAACCACATTGTATATCGACAAAATAAAAATTTAAAGAAAAAAAAAAAAAGAAATTTTGTCAACCTAAGGCCATGAAGATATTTTGCTATATTTCCTTTAGAAACTTGTTTATTTATTTAACCTTTTCACATTTATTATTTATTTATTTAAACTTTTCACATTTTGATAGGCAGTTATCTGGAACTGATTTTTGTGCACTGTGTGAAGTCAGCAGCTAAGGTTCATATTTTCCCGTATTAGAACTTGTATTAGTTTTATATTGCTGATTTAACAAATTACCACAAACTTGATAGCTTAAAATAACACAAATTTATTATCTTGCAATTCTCTAGGTTAGAAGTTTGACACAAGTCTCAACAGCCTAAAATAAAGTAGTTGACTGAGCCGTATTCCCTCCTTGAGGCGCTAGAGGAGAATCCATTCTCTTGCCTTCTCCAGCTCTAGAGGCCATCTTCCTGGCTTGGCTCCCAGCTCCTTCCTCTTCAAAGCCAGCAACAGTAGGTCGAGTTCTTCAACCTCACATCACTCTTCTGTGGTTCCATCTTCCAATTCTGATCTCTTCTCACTCCATCTTTTACTTTTCAGGACTGTTATGATTAGGTTAGGTCTATCCAGATAATTCAAGATGTTCTCCCTATTTTGAGGACAGCTGAGTAGCAACCTTAGCTTCATCTGCAATCTTGATTCTCTTTTACTATATAGCATTACATATTTACAGATTCTAGGGCTTAGGACATGAACATCTTTGCAGAGGGCTATCTTGCCTAGTACAGTATCCAAGTTATAGTGCTTTGCCACTGCACTGAAGCATCATCTTTGTCATGAAATAAGTTCACCAGTTTTTACTCTTTTTCTGTTCTAAGGGTCTCTTTGTACATTCTTGCATTAATAACACATTGTGTTAATTAACGTGCTTTGTAACACATTTATTTAGAAGTTAGGTCCTCCAAGTTTATTTTTCTTCAGTATTTTTTTAGTTCTTTGCCTATATAAATTTTCAAATTAGCTTATCAGTTTTGACAAGTTAATATTATTTCAGATTACAGTAAAAGTATAAATTCATTGAGAGAGAACTGACATTTTTATAATATCAATTTTTCCATTTAAAATTGGAGAGCAAGTGTGTTGTCTTTATCTCAATAATATATTTTCTGTATAGAGGTCAATCACAAATTTTGTTAGATTTATTTATTCCTATATACTTGATTAATTTTAGATAATTGCAAATTGTATCCTTTTAAAACACTTGAATGTTTTATATTTACCTTGTATCTAGTGACTTTGTTAAATTAGTTTTTATAATTTATTTGTAGGTAGATTCATTTGGATTTTGTATGCACACTATTATGTTGTTTGAATAAACAGTCTTATTTCTTCCAGTCCAATCTCTTTACTTTTTTCCCCACGTTGTACTGTCTAGGACTTCCAGCAAAATGTTGAGTAGAAGTGGTGATAATATATCTTACTGTATCAAATAGTTCCGCGACTATTTGAGACAGCAGCTTTCTGTTGGGGAAGACTTTTAACAGCTTTGACATATTTAATAGCATTAAACTATCCAGTTATTATATTTGTACTTGTGTCAGTTTTGATAAGTTGTGTTTCTCTGAGAGTTTTCTAATTAGTATCCATATAATACAAAGTTCTGTAGGATTGATAGTAATATCCCATTATTCATTTCTGACTTTGGAAATTTGCACTTTTTTTCTTTTTTCCTTGATCAGAGTTGCTAGGTTGTTACTAATTTTATTACTTTTTTAATGAAATAACTTCTGATTTATATGTTTTTTCCTCCATTATACATTTATTTTCTATTTCAGTAATTTCTACTTTCACTTATATTATTCAATTCCTCCTCCTTTCTTTGGAATTGAGTTGCTGCTCTCTATTTTTTATTTTTTATTTTTTTGATCTAATTTATTATAAAGGATACTTTTGGTTTTTCAGCCTTTTTATCTCCTATTTCAGCCTTTTTATCTTCTATTTCAGATTTAATTCACATAAAATTCATAATTTTAAATTGTGTGATTCAGTGGTTTGTATTCAGTGTGTTGTGTAAACATCACTACTATCAGATTCCAGAACATTTTTATCAATTCATACCTATTAGCAATCACTTCCCATTCCCTCCTTTCTGATCACCTGGCAACCATGAGCCAACTTTCTGTCTACAGATTTGCCTATTATGGATATTTCAAATAAAAAGTACCACACAATATGTGGCTTTTTGTGATCAGCTTCTGTCACTTAGCAATAATATTGCCAAGGCTCGTCCATGTTGTAGCATGTAACAGTATTTCATATTGTTTTTTATGCCTAAACAATGTTTCATTGTAAAGATAAGCCAAATTTGTTTATCCATTTGCTAGGTGATAGAAATTTGGGTTGTTTCCACCTCGGGTTTGTTATGAATAATGCCATTATAAACATTTATATACAAGTTTTTGTGTGAACATATTTTCAGTTATCTTGGGTATGTACATAGGAATGGAACTGTTGGGTCATGTAGTAATTCTACATTTGATATTCTGAGAACTGCCAAACTGTTTACAGTCATTTTTTCACCATTTTATATTCCCACCAGCCGTGGTCTGAGGGTTCTGATATCTCCTTGTCCTCACTAATATTTCTTATCATCTGTCTGGTTCATTATAGCCATCTGAATAGGTATGAAGTGGTATTTCATTGTGTTTTGATTTACCTTTCCCTAGTGACTTATTACATTGTATGTCTTGTGTGAATACCTATTCAAATCCTTTGCCCATTTTTAAAATGGGTGATTTGTCTTTTTTTATTGATTTGGAAGAATTCTTTATATATTCTAAATACAAGTCCATGATTCGATATACTCGTATGATTTGCAAGTATTTTCTCACATTCTGTGATGAGTTGTCTCTATTTCTTGATAGTGTCCTTTGAGGCTCAAAATTTTACATTGTGATAAAATTCCATGTACCTATTTTTTTTTTTCCTTTGGTTGCTTTGCTTTTGCTGTTATACCTAAGAAAACTGTTGCCTAATCCACAGTCACACAGATTTACATCTGTATTTCCTTCTGTAGTGTCCTTTGAGGCTCAAAATTTTACATTGTGATAAAATTCCATGTACCTATTTTTTTTTCCTTTGGTTGCTTTGCTTTTGCTGTTATACCTAAGAAAACTGTTGCCTAATCCACAGTCACACAGATTTACATCTGTATTTCCTTCTGAAAGTTTTTAGTTCTAGATCATACATTTCGGTACTTGGTCCATTTTGAGATAATTTTTGTACATGTTGTGAAATTCTTTTGCATGTGGACATCCAGTTGTCCTAATATCATCTGTTAAAAAGACTATTCCTTCACTATTGAGTAGTCTTGCTACATTTGTCAAAATTCAATTGACTGAGGATGTATAAATTTATTTCTGTATTCTCAATTCTATTGTATTTGTGAATATGTCGGTCCTTATAGCAGTACCACACTGTTTTGGTTATTGCAGCTTCATAGTAAGTTTTGAAATCAGGATGTTTGAGTTTTATAACTATTTTCTTTCTCAATATAGTTTTGACTATTCAGGACCCCTTGCATTTTCATAT
Organism: Galeopterus variegatus; assembly: GCF_000696425.1. NCBI lineage: Eukaryota > Metazoa > Chordata > Mammalia > Dermoptera > Cynocephalidae > Galeopterus > Galeopterus variegatus. The sequence goes on along the minus strand of NW_007770146.1, from coordinate 2,062 downwards.
AAATTTTATGATGACCTTATTTACTTCTGAAAGAAATGGCTGTTAGAAATTTGATAAGGATTGCATTGAATCTGTAGATCAATTTGGGGAGTATTATTATCTCAACAATATTAATTTTTCAATCCACAAGCACGGAGTATTCATTTGGTAGCCATCTACAGACAAAAGTACCTTTGTGGAAGCTTTGGGATGCAGGTAGGAGGTTATGAAATTCTGGTGGAGCCTAAGATTAATGAAGGCCATTTTTGAGAAGACAGGCCTGCACCCAGCTGGCATGGCATTGAGAAAACAATTCTGTGGTCCCAGCAACAGTCTTGGAAGTAGCCATCATTCCTCTGAGGACTCAGCTACATCCTTGTTTGGCCTTGGTCCTGCCACCAGGATCATATGCCAAGGGACCTAGGAGGAGGCACATCCACCAATGCCTTGGGGAACAGGCCCACCGACCTTGGTCCTGGTTATAAACCTGGCTGTGTCCTGTGACCCAGGTCCAGCCCTCTCCTAGCTGTTATCTGAGAGCATTCCTGCCTGCCCAGGACCCAGTAGGAGACATGCCCAGATGTGCCCTGGAGGCAGACCCGCAGACCTCACTCTGACTACTATTCAGAAGCAGCCCTATGTCTGGGGTGTAGCCACTCTCAGCTGTGGTCTGGGAGCAGTCCTGCCTGCCCCAGGATGAAGTGGGAGAAACTGGGTCTATGGCCCCAAAAGCAGGCCTGCTGGCCAAGGTTTGCCTGTGGGTCCTGAAGAAGATGACTTGTGACTCTCTCAGCTGTGGTCTGGGAGCAGTCCTGCCTGCCCCAGGATGAAGTGGGAGAAACTGGGTCGATGGCCCCAAAAGCAGGCCTGCTGGCCAAGGTTTGCCTGTGGGTCCTGAAGAAGATGACTTGTGACCCAGATCCAGCCCCAGCCAGCTGTGGTCTGGTGTCAGTACTGCATGCCCTGGAGTCTGGATACGTCAGAGCTTAAGAGTGATGATGTCTTTTTCAGAGAGAATTTAGTTCTCTTGGCAGGCAGAGTAGGGGCACAGGCAGAGCTCCTGGATTAAGTCAGGAGTTGAAATTTTTCATGGTTGAGTTCTAGTCTTTGTAAGACCTACTCTATACTTTGGTTTGCCTACTTTAATGGCTTAGTCCTTCAAGGCACTCAGCTGAAAGCCAGGGTGTTTATAGGACCCTCCTCTTTGGGGAAACTGAATTCCACTTAGTGGCTGACAGCTCTATCTTCTCAGCTTCTCCCTTCTTCTTAGCTTATCAGATTCTTGTTCTTTGCAGTTTTACTTTCTCTGAAAACTGGGCCTCTCAAATCCTAACTGACTTGTCTGCTTGTTAATGCCTTCAAGTGCCTATTTTAAAAACTTTATTCAATTTGTATAATTTTTCTCAGCAGGAAAGCTAAGCAATTGAGCTCCATCATCACCAAAAGTGGAATTCTTTCTTTCATTACTTCTTACAGTATTCTATAACACATTCATTATTACTCTCACTTGACAAATGAAAAAATTGGGTCTCAGAAAAGTGATGTTAATTAGTCAAGGTCATACCTGTGAGTGGTTGAGCTATTCCTATTTTATGGTTCCAAAAACTCTTCTATTCACAAAGTAATATTATGAGGTGAGACAAGGGGGTACTAAAGCATAGTAAGAATATCATATACTCTGGGAACAATAAAGAAAATAGTAGGAAAACACAAAGTCCCTGAACCAGTACATAATTGGAACCATAATTGAAATTAGTCCATAACTGGGTTCAACATCACTTGGTGGTAGTGTCAGTAAGAAAAGTCTATCTAAGAATCCATCATAACATGTTCCCAAGTCAGGTAATCATAACTTAGGCAATGATTATATGACTTCTTCATTCAGATACAATATAAATTTCTTAAAAATAAAGGTTATTTACTCTGTTTGTCAGTATCACCACTAATTAGGCCAAACACAATATTGTGTGATGTGAACTGCAGATAACTACTGAATAGCAAAAGCTTAATTTAACTGCAATTGTAGGCTTGCCCCTATTCTAGTCTACCCTCTAAAGACTAAATGTATACTGCAGGTCTTAAT
>NW_007770145.1:5076-5974 GCF_000696425.1 Galeopterus variegatus | reverse complement strand
TGTAATTTTAAATTTTCTAATAGTCACATTAAAAATAGAAATAGATGAAATTAATTTTAATAATTTATTTTATTTTATCGCATATTTCCAAGTATTATCATCATATCATTATAATATAAAACAATATTAATAAGTTGTGTATTTTGTGTTTTCATTTTTCATTCTAAGTCTTTAAAATTTGGTGTGTATATTATACTTATAGCATATCTCAGTTTGAAGTGGCCACATATCAGGTGATTAATAGCCACATGGAGCTAGTGCCTACCATACTGGACAGTACATATTGGACAGTCTGGAGGAAGACATGAAGATAAAACTACATTGCATTACAAATGAAAAGTTCTGTGGTCCAAGTATATCTAAGGGTTCTGCGAGAACACAGGTAGAGGGACTTGATTCTTAGGACAAAGATTATATATTGCACTCCCAGCATACATAACAGCACTTATGTACTCAACGTCTATATTTTTAATACATTTGCTTTCTAAAATGAAGGAATAGAGGCAGAGTCAAGGAATTAATCACTGAAATATTCGAGCCAAGTCTTGGAAAGTATGCTGGGGTCCACTTGTTAGCAAAGGAGGTAAGAGTGGGAAAAAGTGGGAAAATATTGCCAGGTGGAAGGAAGAAGATGCAGAAAAGGCCTTGAGATCTGAGGTTTATTTCAAAGGAATCTGCATTTGTTGTAATCACAAGAACTGGTTTCATTTCATAACTGAAATAATCTATTAAGTTTGCTCATAGTCTCTGGATCACACACAATTTTCGAGGAGAACACTGACGAGTAAACATAGAATTATCAATGTGGTTGGTGCCAGACAGCTAACCAATCTGGAGAATCCAGGTCAATATTCTTTGCAGCTTCATTTTACAAAGATGCTTTCCATAAAAATAAAAA
>NW_007770145.1:0-4429 GCF_000696425.1 Galeopterus variegatus | reverse complement strand
TATGTATCTGTGTGTGCATGCATGTTATTCATATTGCCCATGATTAGTGTAGAAGCGTTCAGAATTCTGATCCAGAAGGGCATTATGAACATGGCTTTTAGCTTTTTAAAAAAAAATCAAATGAATATCAACAGCATCCTCATGTTAATGTTTGAAAGATGCTTCATGTCTTTGAAGTGAATTGAGTACAGAGTAACATCTCTAAAATCCACTTGACCAACGCCAGCTCCTCTTGAGGGAAACAGATTGTTCCATATCATGGAAGGAAAGAATCATATAGGGGAAAAGGTGTGTCAGTAGTTCTTCCCCAGGGGTCCCTTTTAAGTCTGGTTCAGACTTCCCAAAAGCAGATGTACAGTCATTTCCTCCCTGTTAATTTTGTCCTTGTTCTGTAGATAAATGATGAATTTACCTATCTAATGCTATCAGTTAGCTATCATTCATTCAGCTCCTAAGGTGAGCAAAGAAAGAAAAAAGTAATAAGGGAAGAAAAATCGATTTGAAAAATGCAAGAGTTAAATATAACTCTTTTACCTAACAAGCTTCAAACGTGACATTTCTTTCACAAAGGAAGGGGTTCACTGAACAATCCTTAAATTGCGAAGCACACGAGGCTCTCCGAATTGCTCATTTTCTCAGGAAATAGCAAGAAAGGTGGATACGAAGACCTCGTCCAAATGCAAACGTGCTCACATGAAGTATGAACGCCCATCACCCTTAGCAGCGGTCCAGCAGTGGTGGTTCCCAGCAGCAAGTTGAGACCGCAGGTGCCACAGTGTCACCTCCAGCTCTGTTCCCTGGGCTTGGCTAGGCCAGCGTGGTGAGGCAGCTGATGCCCACATGGAGCAAAGGGCATGTGGGGTCTCCGTAACAAGAGACAGAATCTGTGCTCGTTATTCTGGCAGCAAGCTTGCACCAAAGTGGTGCACAACGTTTTTGCCAAGGACTGCCTGTTATTGGTACGATGCTTTTCTGTTTTGATCCATGTGTAAAGAACATGTGGAAACTTGAAAATTAATGATTAAGTGAACAATGCGTACATGAAAAGCAACCTTTTTTTATTTACACTAGATTTACTTAGCCTTTACTTTAAAGGCTAATTTTTTTTAAAAAAATATTTATTTTTCTGGAAAAAACTGCCTTGAAGTCTTTATGTATGCATTTTTTTATTGAATTCCATACATGATAATTTTTTGAGCCAAACAAAGCAGGAAGCTTACAAAAAGTGGAGTGACACTTATAACAGTTAATACTGTAAGCAAAGCCACTCAGATGTAACAACTTTGCCAATGTTAATTCAGAGCAAGACATTTTAGAAAAATCTCTGCAAAGTCAACAAACATTACATCATAATATAATAATACTGTTCTACTAACATAATATTTCAGAGTCGAAAGGGAAAAAAATCTTAATGAGCATGCTTTTAAGTTTTCATGAAAAGCAGAAATTAAATCTATTGTGAAGCCCATGTTAGTCTGCATGAAATTCAAAATTAGCTAAATACTTGAATTAAATTTGTAGTAGCACCTTCCACTATTTGACTAAGCTTCAAGGGACGAGAAAAAGAAAGTGGTGACAATGTCACAACAAAGGCAACACGAAACAAAAGTGGAAACCACATTTTGAATAACCTCCACCAAGTACTATTAGATTTTAAATAATCCAAGTTTTCAACATTCCGAGATTCTTCTGTAAAACCCAAAATGTGACCAGACTACTAACAGAAAATTAAAAAATGGGAATTTTTTAACCTTAAAAATAATAATACTTTTTATCTGTAGGTCAGATATCCAGCAACATTAATGACCCCGGACAGACATGTGAAACCAAAGTTAAAAAAAAACCCAAAAACCAAAAAACAAAAACCCCTCAAAATGAGGAAGAACTATCACAAAGCTCATGTTTTTTTTTTGTAGAAGAGTTGCTATTATGCTATACAGTTGTTGAAAGTAAGGCAGTAGATTAAAAATAGTTGGGAATACACAACGAAGAGGGAAAAAAAAGAACAGAGAAAACCACCACCCACAATAAATCCTTACCAAATAGCAAAATGAAAGGAAAAAACATCCATTCAAAAGCCCCTGAAAGCATCACTGTCCATACTGTGGTTGGCACTGTTTGTTGGCTGTTACAATAGGCATTATCACATTGTCAGCCCCTGCTGCATTTGTTACCTCACACCATAAAGGCTTGAAAAGCTAATTACTCATTTTCCCAGCCTTCCTTGCAGCAAGAAGTGACATGTGACACAGTGTAGGCCAATGAAACATAAACAAATATCTGTTAGGAAATTTCCAGAAATATTTTTGCATTCCTGATATAAGAGATAGAAGTAGCTGACATATCTCTCCTCTTTCCTTTTTTATACATTGAACATGACTATGATGTTTAGAGCTGGGGTGACATCTTGTGACCTTGCAGGGAAGATAAACATAGATCCCTGAGGCATCATCCCGGATAGCTCTGAGCTGCTGAATCATTGCCAACTGTCACATACCTCTATGTATTATCTACATGAGAAAATTAAACTCCTATTCATTTAAACCATTGAGATAGATTTTACATTTCTTGTGGCAAAAATGTTACTGGACAACACAACAAAATTGTTATCCTGGAATCATTAGAAAAGGATAAATTATATTCCCCATTATTGGGGTTTAGGGGGCTAGTAAATAGTAAACCCTGTTCCCTTGGTTTGGAACCAGTGGAGAGTCACAGTATTCATACTGAAACCAAAATAGTATTGTCTTCTTGGAGAATGGACCCCTCTATCGTTTTGTAAAGTCTATATCTCTGGTAATTTTCCTATTTCTGAAGTCTGCTTTGTCTGAAATTAATATAGGTACTCCAGCTGCCTTTTGATTAGTGTTAGCGTAGCATATCCTTCTCTATCTTTTTACTTTTAAGTTGTCTTTATAAAAGCAGATTTTTTGCAGATGACATATAATTTGGTCTTGTTTTTTCTTTTCCCTCTGACAACCTTTGTCTTTTAATTGGTGTATTTAGACCATTCACATTGATTTCTGATTCTCTTCTACTCATTGCACATGTTCTTTTTTTTTTTTTTAATGTTTCCTCTTTTTCTGTCCTGGTTTATATTGAGGATTTTATATGATTTCATTTTATCTTTTCTCAGCATATCAATTATGATTTTCACTTTTTTCCTGGTTTCTGTAAAACTTGCAACATACATTGATAACTGGTGTTAAGTCCATCTTCTAATGACACTATACTGGTTTATGAGTCATACAGGTGCATTATAACCCTCATCCCTTATGACACTGATGACATCATTTTGCTTAGGTACATGCTAAAATCATTCTACATGTAGTTACTACCAGTACATTAAATAAATCATTATAGTTCTGGTCAGTTAAGAACATGAAAAGTAAAAGATTTTATTTTTCTTTCATTTATTTCTTCTCTGATATTCTTCCTTTATGTAGATCTAAGTTTTGTACCTATTTCTTTATGTAGATCCAAGTTTGGGAAAATTTAGGGAGACTTTTCTTTCTCCCTGTAGAGCTGGGACTGGGTCTGGAGCTCACAGATCCCTCAAGCCCGTTCACAAACCCTTCACATGCAGGTCTGCGAACTAGGTAACCAGCAAAAACTTCCTTGGAGCCTGGCTGAAGTAGGAATAGTCTTTATTCATCACAAACAATGCTATGAGCCAAGCAGTCCACAGAGAAACTCTGAAACTCAACTGCTACTGGCAAAATCCAAAGAAAAACTGAAACTGAGCAGCTTCCAGCAGAGTAAACATGCTCTATTTTTAGACACAAGCTCTCTGCTGCCAGCCTGCTTCACAAACTGAAGAACACACAATAGCTACAAGACTAAAAGGATACAGTGGTTCACATGTGCACTAACTCCACCCACACACAACTTGTTTACAAGGAAATGTGCTGCTCGACCCCCATCCAGACCTGAGCTGAGGGAGCCTGACTAAGTTATCCTATTTTCCCCACACTCCGTAAAGAACTCCTTATAACATTTCTTTCACTGCCAGTCTTCTGGCAATGAATTTCCTTCTTTTTTGTTTGTCTGAGAAACTATTTCTTCTTCGCTTTTGAAGATAAGCTCAGTGGATATAGTTTTAGGTTGGTGGTGGGTTTTTTTGTTGTTGTTTTCCCTTTCAACACCAAATATGTCACTTTTCTCTCTTCCTGCTTGCATAGTTTCTGAAGAGAAGAGAAATCTATAATTCTTATCCTGTTCCTCTATAGATGAGGGTTTTTAAAAATTACTCTCTGGCTTCTTTCAAGGTATTCTCTTTGCCTTTTGTTTTCTGCATTTGAATATGGTTAGTTTTTTTGGTTTGGGGGTTTTTTTGCTTTTAATCATGCTTGGTGTTCTGACATTCCCGGATCTGTGGTTTGGTGTCTGTTATTAGTTTTCAAATATTCTTGGCCATTATTATTTCAAA
>NW_007770144.1:5001-5974 GCF_000696425.1 Galeopterus variegatus | reverse complement strand
CCCCCTCCCCATCTCTAGTATCCTTAGCTTTGTTCTCTCCTTCTGAAGGTTCAACATATTATGCTGATCTTCTCTCTTTCTCTCTCTTTTCTCTCTCTCTCTCTCCCCTCCCCCATCCCCTGCCCCCTCCTAGCACCCAGTTATGAGTGAGTACATATGGTATTTCTCTTTTTGTGTCTGACTTATTTCATCTTTTAATATTGCCTGTCTCTTACATAGTTGTATATAATATTGTCATGCTTCGTTTACCCTTTAGTCTTTATACTTATGAATATAAGTAGTTTATGCTGGGTTTTCTTGAAGAGGGGTAGGAGTAGTGAGGTGCAAAGAGGTTACCAAGCAATGAATGCTGCACTATTGTCAAAGGGTTGGAGGTGGGCATCACAGAGTTAAGAGAAGGTCAGGCATGCCATGCAACTATTTTTTCATTACCAGCAGCCCACCCTTTTGCCTGCTTATCACATGGACTCAAGGATTATTTTCTTTCTCATTGCTCCTCATGCCCAGGTGAGAAAAATAAATCCACTTCCCTCCCACTCAATGTAACAGAAAATATGCACATACCAAGAAAGGAAACACCACCCATGGATAAGAGTATTATGCTAGCTGAGATAAGTTTATTGGAAATTTGACAGACACATCCACAACTTCATCATGACGAGAGTCCTGAGCGTCATGAAGAAGTCAGAAGTAATACATGTCAAGTCAGACGTCAAATTGCTGAAAATGTCCCAGGGAAGGCAGCTGGAGGTATTGTCTGGTTGCTCGTTTTCTTCGCTTGGAATTCTGGTACTAAGTCTGAAAAGCAGCAGCTCTGAGGTTGATGAGCAAATAAGGACTAAAGACGTAGATAAAGGGAGAACCTGGAGATGTGCCGCCCAGCTTCAAGGGAGAGAAGATTCTGTGCCTCACGGATTTCAGCAAATCAGTAGAGGGCATATGGCCAGTATCTTCTGTAAGGCCCACAGCCACC
>NW_007770144.1:2821-3282 GCF_000696425.1 Galeopterus variegatus | reverse complement strand
TACCTTAAAATATAGAATTATTTTTTTCTGTAAGAACTAATAAAACCAGGTTATCTAAAAAATGTGATGATCTTGTGAAGGGCCAGATGACACTATTAAATCAATGTTATCTCACTTTTGGAATGATCATGCACCCCAGGATGTGGAAGGAAAGTCTTTCTTTTTTAAATAGAAATTTGGTTCTCAAATAAAATTAAAGGAGGTATGAGATTGATAAAAACAATCTTGTGCCATGCAAGACCTGGTAATTATTTCCAGATGCTTATGTGGAGAATCCTCACAATGGTACTTAGTAGAGAAGTTACAGAATATACAGCAAAAGAGGACATATGGCACAGAAATAGAAAAGTACAGAGTTAAATCATTCTAGAAGGCCACAGAACAGACTCATATTACTCACTAGCCATAGAATTTTACTTTAGATCCCAGAGGTAACTTTGCTGCCTGCTGTCAGCAGCTCA
>NW_007770144.1:0-1513 GCF_000696425.1 Galeopterus variegatus | reverse complement strand
TCCTCCCCACCCACCTACCTAATCTGACAAGATGTGAAGTTTGCCCTCTATGGGACAATACTCAGCTCTGTATCTAAGTAGTAATGGTGAATAAATACAAAGATATGTCATCTTTTTAAAAACTTAAGCCCTATTTACAGAGAACAGGCTGAATTTTCTCTAGAAATTCTATAGAAAATCCTAACAAAAGAAGATTTATAGGGAAACACACTATTTATCAACAAGTCACTTAAAAACAAAATTAGTGCCAGCTTAATCCTATATTGGGCCTACGAAATCTTTAGTCCAATATAGGCTTATCAAGGGAAGTTCCAGGTTTTGTAGAATCTGAAGTTTATATAATTCTCTTTATATAAAAGAATACAACATAACAAATAAGAAATTAAGTACTAAAGTAAATATTTGTTAAAATGCTAAAGAAATCACAAAAAATTAAACACTAACAAAAATCACAAATATCACAAAATTTAGGAGAAAAAATATTGTTTTTACTACTTAACCACCTAACAAACATCTTTAATATTTTTCTTTCCCGTAGGCTAGCTTCTTGCTTCATCATTTCAAAGTGTTTTCTTCTCCACTACTCATCCTGTGCTGGAATCCATAGGACATATCGTACTGAGATATGACCTCTGGTCCTGCCCCTTTGTGTCACACATTCTGGGTGCATTGGCAGAGTGGTTGGTAGAAGAATCTCTAGAAGTCATATCTACAAGAGGATGGCTAGAAGGAGCTTAATTAGATATGGAAGTGGCAGCAAACTACATAAATCTATCACAGCATACCCAAATTAAAAGTATCTGCACTCAAATTCTCTTTAGCCAGATCCTAAAAATGTCCATGATCTCTCCAACATCACCCAACATGAGGGAAATGTGATTGCAGAACCTGTGCCCTAGGTAGAAAGCAGCAGCAGTTTAAACCAATTTCTGTTAAAATGCCACCTTTTGCAAATTTCTCCTGAAAATAGGCAGATGTGATATGGAGGTTTAAAAACGAGAAAAAATATATTCTCACATATGAAATAACATAGTATTATACTAATCACTGCTAGATATATGTTGGTCTGGATAAATCTTATGACCCTTTTCACTTTTAATAACAACCCTAAAATGCTATTTAATAGATAATTTGATTTCTCTTTTCATATTTATTTGATTTTGAATTAGGCCTGACATGAATAAAGATAGGAATAATCCTGCTCTTTGATTTTCTACAAAAGAGCAAGAAATATGTTATGTGCACATTTCAGAAATAGAGTCAATTCCACTATGCACAATAAAACAGTTTGTGCTTCAACAGCTTTAAATATAATGTTTCTAGCTTTGAAATGTTATAAGTCATTAAAAATGAGATATTAGAATAGAATGTTTTAAGTGAGTTTTAGAATATATGTTAGTGGTTACTCTACAATACAAAAATTATCTTCCATTTATCTTTAAAACATCTAGAGCCGGCCCGGTGGTGCACTGGAGAGTGCGCCGCTTGGGAGCGCGGCGGTGCTCCCACTGAG
>NW_007770143.1:4578-5974 GCF_000696425.1 Galeopterus variegatus | reverse complement strand
TGACGAATGTAACTGAGTTTGAAAGGACTGCCTCAGTGTTAAGTCCATTGCTTTACTTTCTGCTGCAACGGTTTAACGTCCTAGCTCAAAAGGTCATGATCATATGACATTACCATAATTGAGTCAGTGTTTTTAGCTATATTTGCCATCACATAATTTCTAGGCAATCCTCCATCAATTCAGTTTACTTCTTAGGATGGCCAGAAAGAAATTAATTGGCCATATGAAAAATTTATTAGTTTGGTTATGCAGGCTGTATCTGAAAAGCTTTCATTGAAGATAATTTCTTCTCCTTCCTGTAAGATGAAATATAGCATGGAGCTTTATTTATAAGGCTTGATTTCATTTTTCTCCTGACTGTCATGCCCATTAACGAACACCAGCGTTAGTCACACATGTTGGGCAAGGGAGCGAGCACATGGTACATAATTATACTTCCCAGCACCCTGTTGGGTACATTCNTTTTTTTTTTTTTTTGGTCAGCTATACTTTGTTCAGTAATAATTCACATGATTTCATACAAAATGCCACAGATTTAAGAAGACTGAGGTAAAATTATCAGAGAAATTCACTTCAAGGCAGAGAGAATTAAACATGATGGATAAATTTCAACCTATTAATACATAAATGCCAGCATTCAACTAGCTCATTTCCTTAGTACAAACATCTTCCTTTTTCTGTGTTGCTACAAAAAGTTAAAACATTAAATTTAACGAACACTTTTTACTGCTTTTATCAGACTGTAGTACAAACACAACAGGTCACTGATTCATGTGACGGGTTCACTCCAACAGCAATATCCCTTTATCAATTATTAATTTTCATAGTAATTCTGTGTTCTGAGAGGGCTTTATTTCCATAAAGTTATATTTACATAAATGAATCAGTCTGATAGCTAACAATAAGCAACTGAAATCAATCAGAACACAGCATCATTTAAACATTTCTAAAAACTGCCTTACACAAGCTGTAATCAAGAGAATGAAATATACAAGGTCGTGAAATTCTTTCACAAATACAATCACAGAATAGAGACTATGAATAATGTTATGTATCTTCCCATATAAATTCTTGAAGCTCTTCTTCCCTGGATGAGCGCTCACTCCCTTGAGGGTAGAAAAAAGCAAAGTTAAGGAGCTCTGGGGGCCAAAGCAGAAAATGGAGTCCAGGTGCTCTAACTCTGCATCCCTTGACGATCACCAGGCCCCTTTTCAAACCTTTAGCAGCAGCACTTCATACCCTCATGTATTATTTTCAAGTCTATAATAAGATGCCTGAATGCTAAGCATTTGAAGTGCTGCTTTTAAAAGTGTTGTCATAACAACAGGAATAAAATGACGAATGTAACTGAGTTTGAAAGGACTGCCTCAGTGTTAAGTCCATTGCTTTACTTTCT